>NC_092807.1:62512442-62777442 GCF_040954645.1 Diabrotica undecimpunctata | reverse complement strand
ATAATGTTTACTTATTATTGAGAGCTACAAGGAAAATGAAAAGACCAATAAGACATAATCCACCTGTTAAAAAATATAATGGTATATGGGACAAAAGTAATCAAGAAAGACCAGACACATTTGAAAAACACTTTTAAACCGTATGATATGCAATCTTAGGCTAACAACTTTCTACCAATAGATAAAAATATTGGCGTACCAATACAATATAGACGGGTGGATTTCAATACAAAGTTTAACCACGATTTTATCCCTTATGAATTTTGGAGGCTGAAAATGTCATATAAGTAAGCAAAAAGTAAAGTTAACAGTTTTCACGAAATGCCGTTAAGCCTTTTCTTTGCAGGTTCCTTCTCGCGAAAGCTAACAAACTTTCAAGTGGCATAAAGGAGAAAATCACGGACATTACAGTCACTGACCTATTAACAGTACACGTTTAGGTTATCCATAGCGCACCAGTAGTCCTTATCCAAATTGTTTAAAAATAGAACCCAATACTGCTCTAGCGATTTTCTTTGCGAAATAAAATTCAATTTTCACACAGATTTCTCAAGGAAACCCAACAGTTTTCTCATATTTTACACTCCTTGATTTTATCTTTTAGTACTCTCAAAGGCATAAGGGATAAATCGTGGCAGAACTTCTATTGAAATCCGACAGTCTATTAGTAACACCAAAGAAATTAAAAATGAAACACTAACAAATATCAATCCCAAAAAGACACCGGACCTTATAACAGACGAAACCTTGAAATAATTTCCCAGAAAAGCAATAGTTATGATAACAAATCTATTTAATGCATTTATTATACTTACGTACTTCCCAAGATGCTGGAAAGTAGCGGAAATAACTATGTTAGCCAAACCTAAAAAATTGCAAATTAAATTTCATCCTGATATTATTAATTTCAAAATTGTTTGAAAAGCTCCTGTTAAAAACACTAAAACCTATAATAGAACAAAAATGTTTTATCCCACTTCATTAATTTGGATTAAGTCCATAGAATCCCTGATCAAATAGAAAAAGCACTAGAAGAAAAAAGGGTATGATGTGCGGTACTTCTGAATGCTGCTAAAGAAGAGTAGCCCTTTGATAAAGTATGATGAGCTAGAAAGCTAGAATACCAACTGAATTTACTTTTATCGAAAGTAAATTGCTAAAATTCTATATTAGTGAAATTTTAAAGTATTATATGAATATTGCTACTCAAATATTTGCTATACAAAATACTACTGAGTATTTTGGATAAATTACTTTATCTGCTGTACACCTACGCAGTGGCGCACCCAGAATTTGTCTTAGGGGAGGTTTTGAAATTTTTTATGCTGCCTCCATTTTGAGTCCCTAAAATTTGGGTTTTAGTTTAATTTAAAGTACTAAAGATAGCAGTTCCAAAGATTCAGGTATCTATTATTCTGTCTACCAACTAAAACCACCCTCTCTTACTTGTGCGCCGTTGACTGTCGCACGTACCATACCCCGAAAGTGGGGTGGCCACTGTAAGGCTGACGACATTTTTGGAACACTCCCTTCTCTTATCTAGATCTTAACTATTGTTCTGAAGCTATTTTCTTGTGGCATTTTAAAATAATAACTATTTTAATGGGAATAAGCCACAATTGAAAGTTAAAATAAGGTTATTGACGTTTGACATGAATCCAAGTTGTAAATAAAATACATTTTAAAGTCGGCTATCGCCGTATTCCCGTTCTCCTCCGCCAATCCTCCCGGTCCAAGGCATGCTCCTCCTCCAAACCTCTCGATTCCATCGCTCTTCTAATTCCTTCATTCCATGAGCGTCGAGGTCTACCTCTTTTTTTTTTCTTCCAGGAGGCTTCCGTTTGTGAGGTTTTTGGGGCCAACGTTCGTCGGGCATTCTCAATAGATGTCTAAACCATTTTGAACCTCTTCTTTCTATTCTGTCAATGACCGTTTCTGTAGCATTCATGATATTTCTTATAGATTCGTTGGTCTTCCTTTCCTGCTTTGATGTTCTAGCACTTCTCACATAATCCATTTCAACTGCCAACAATCTTCTCTTCAGGTCTGCATTAATTGTCCATACTTCAGAGCTATAACAAAGAATTGATTTAACCATGGTTTGCCCTATTCTTTTTTTTTTTTTTTTGTTCCTTTTGGAAATGTTGTGATCCCACCATAAGGAGTTCAGACATCCTACAATTTTACGTCCCTGATTAATTCGTGTTTAATTTCGGTTTCTTCCAAGCCGTTCTTAGCAATGAGTGGACCTAAATATTTAAATGTTTCCACTCGTTTGATTTCCACGTCCTTGTCTATCAACACTTCAAACCTTGCATCTGAATTGATAACTAAGTAAATGTTCTGTTTTCTTCATGCTGACTTGTAACCCCCATTTTAAATATTCTCTCTATAGACGCTTTATCATAAATTCTAGATCAAAAGAATCTTGAGCTAGGATGACTTGGTCATCCGCAAAGCTCAGGGAGAACAGTACGTCATTTCCTATGGGGATTCCCACTCCCTGGCAGTGGTTTTTCCAATTTTGGAGGGCTGCCTCAATATATAAATTAAACAGTAAGGGTGACATATTGCATCCTTATTTTAGTCCTTTAGTTACTTTTATTAGCTCCGATAGTCTATATCCGATTTTTAGGTAAGTAGTGTTATCCCTGTATAGTTCTGTGATTATTCCTAAAAGGTATGGACTAATGTCGAGTTGTTGTTAAGCTTGCCATAATTTAAGTCTTGGAACTGTATTATACGCCTTTTCTAGGTCGATGAAGGCTAGATGTACTTCGGTACCAACCGCTATTCTTTTTTCTATTAATTGTTGGAGTATAAACAAGTTATCAGTGCAAGATCAAAGATCAAAAATTCAAACGTCATTAAACTTATTTTAACTTTCAATTGCGACTTATTCCCATTAAAATAGTAATTAGATCTTATCTCTGCCGTTAGCCCGGTTGGTGTTTCTCTTCTTTCTTTTTAATGACAGCTTAGATGTAATTGTGAACACTATTCCATCCCTCCGTATTTCCCGTCATCTTCACGATGATCTCTCTTACAGTCACAGGGTTCATACCTATTTCTTTATACATTCTGTTTCTCTCCACTGTACATCTATTACACTCCAGCATTGTGTGAGTAACAATGTCGGAATATTCGCAGTATAGGCATTTATGTGTATCTGTCTTTCTGAACCTATGAAGATACGCCCTAAAACAGACAATCTACCCAGTCCCTTAGGCTCAAGATCAGCATCTTTGTCCACTGAGCAACATATTCCTTGTTGTTCCACTCTTCTGGCCATGTTTCCATTGATCTTTCCCTTTCTTACATATAGATACAGTCCTGTAGGCGCATGCTACTCGCAACAGAGTCGTTCTGTCTACTTTTTCATAAGCTTAATATTAGCTATCTATATCTAAATATAATAAAAAAAATTATTATTTATTGTGTATTTATCCAATAATTATTGTGTTCTACATATTTAAAGTGGTAATTTAATTATTCAGTCAGCGTTTTGGATTTTTTGTATTGTGTGTGAAAGACAAGTTACATTTTCCTACTATTCTTTATACATTGTTTACTTTATATGCCCCCCCCCCGCTCCTCCTACAGTTTCGGGCATCGGAGACTGATTCCGGTATCTATATCATTTATCCGTGTTGTCACTCTTTTCTATTCCATCGTCTTCTCCACGTCTTTTTCTCTTTTCCTTCCATCTTTTTCTATTTGGTCCAGCCAGTCCTTTCTTGGCGTGCCTCTTCTTCTTTTCGTTGATTTTAACATTTTCATTATTATCTTTACCAATCGTATTTAATCCATTTTTACCATTTGCTTTGGTAAAAAGCACGAATCAATTTTTGCGTTGAGTAATATAAATTTCTTTATTATTTATAATTTAATACAAACGGGGGGTAGAGGTTTTTTGTAGTTATTTGTCGTATATTTGTTATTTGTAGAACGATATATCCTTGGCTCTCTATTTCTTTTTAATTTCTTGTATGTCCACTGTTCCTGAAAAACTCTTGACCATATTTACAATTACACACGTCGATAACATTAGCTACTGTCCTGTAAAAGTTCTTACCATAATTTAGTTTTATTTCGATTCGTGAATTAAACTTAATAAAATGATGTGTAACTTGGGTGTCTAGGAGTGTATCATAAAAATTGAATTGATTTCAAGAAAAAATTTTCGAACATTTATTTTTTTATTTCTTAAATTATCTATATAAAGACTACAAAAATTGTTAAATCAACATTAACATCAAATATCTCCATGCTCACAACGGGTGAGATCTCACAAAGAAGAAAAAAATGTTAAATTATTACTTAAGATTTTTATTACATTACAAAATTTTATAAATACAATAAATAGTCTTATAACTATTACATTTTCTATAAGGCACATTCATTTTTAAGAATCGTATATTGGTCAATTTTTAAAAATTGTGCGTATCAAAAAAATAAAGTTTTTATTTTTGTAAATTAAAATATACTTCTTCATTTCCCATCCAATTTAAATGTATCTACAAAAAAACAATATTGGACAGAATTTTCACATTCAAGCAAACGGATCAAGTACTAATCCAGTAATTTTAAAAAATAGGTACCTTATTTGATCATTTTTTTTCACTGGATTTTTCTCCTAAGAGGTTTCAAAAAAGATGTAAAAAATATTTTCAAATAAGTCGATCATTTTCTAATATAAAAGTTTCAAAAATATTTTAATACATCTTCAAATGTACAGATCTCGCATATTGTCACTCGCATACAATTTAACTCAGCTCGACAGTTGTATAGATAAAAATAAAGTTTCATTTATTGCTTTACCTTCATTCTTGATTTCATCAAATTATATCAGTTCATACCACATCGATAGTTGAAACTAATGTCACATAGAACCATCGAAAGAAAATCGTAATTAAGATATTCCATGTAATAAGACTTATTTAATACAGTCTCTTTTTTGAGATGAAACTTGGATATGTTAATTTCCAGAATATGAGATGGGGATCATCTTCAAACCCTTATTTTTTTATCGTAAACCAAACATCCACAAAAATTTGGTTTTTGAGTTGGAATAAATGGAAAAAGATTGGTAGGTCCCATTTTTTAAGGCACACTTACAGTTATAAAATATCGCAATAAGATCTTTGTCCATTAATAAATCAACTGGATGTTGAGAAATTAAATAATGGATATTTTCAACAATATGATGCCAAATCACATACCTACAACTACAGAAACAATTGAATCTTTTTTTCTTTCTAAGAACAAGAACACTGATATCCCATTTACAACTAGGTCTTGACATTTAATATGTGTAATATTTTTGTATTTCCATATTCAACAATATTCCATTTATTCAAATACAATTCATAATATTAAAGAACTGAAAAATCCTATTATAGAGACGATATCAAAAACTCACCACAAATGCTGCAAAATGTTTTTACTGGATTGCAGACAAGAGATAACTTATATTCAAACCAAAACAGCGTTTTCTTCACCAATTGTTTTAGTTTTTTTTAAAGTTAAATTCCAAGTTTAATAATTAACAAATTATTTGTTTGTTGTTTATTTGCTGTTTCTTGTATAGTTTTTGTGTTAGTCTCTCAACTACTGGCAACATTCCGAAGAGCCTCCTAGAGAATATTCAAGACCTTGGTATTGGTTAAAATGTTTATTAAGAACATACAATATCAGTAATGCTTGTAAAATCCAGATACACCAGAACTTTTGGGATACTTCAGTATACTAGGTCACTTAGGACTAGTTAACAAGCAAAGGGTTCCCACAGAATGCAACTATTTTGATACCCATAGATATCTAGAGTAAACTATACACAGACAAATTAGGTTTAACTTTGAACGACCTTGTTTGCAAGTAGATTCCTTGCATATGTGACAGAAATAACGAAAATGGCTTAAATCATTTCAGATTACGTCATTTTTAAATTTGTGTTTTTAACAAATGAGATAATTGTAAACAAGTTAGGTTATTTTGTAAATTCCTTGTGTGGGAGTGCCTCATCGCCGAAAAGAAGGAAGGTTCATTCCAAGGCTTGCTCTAATTACGATTTCTTCGATGGCTCTGTGTATCAGGAAAAAAGGTTTATCGTTGCTGCATCTGCAAAATCCAACAAATATATTTGTTTGGAGAAATTTATTTTAATCCAAAATTTAGTTTTTACGTAGGACAAGCGTAGAAAATTATTTCAACTCGTTAAGAACGTAAATAGAACTTCTTTGGATAATTTCCTCAAACCTAGATATTTGGGGACACTACGTGACCATGAACATATACATTATATTTTATGCACTATTGATTTTTCACATAGAATTTAATCACATATTTAATTTAATTTCACATATTTAATCTTTCTTTACACCAATATTTTGGAAATATGTATTCAGTTCTATGCGCTGGATTTTTTTTACTAAATTGCACAAGCAACATTTGGAAAAATTTAATTGGCATGAATTTTACTTGTAACATCTTAAAAAATAGGAGTCTGTAAGGTCGACAGAATTATAATTATAAATGTAATAAAACTGAGTTGAATTTCTCATTCAGCCTAAAAGACCCAAATCTGATCTTTATTTGGTCAATATATATATATATATATATATATATATATATATATATATATAT
This sequence comes from Diabrotica undecimpunctata, assembly GCF_040954645.1. Taxonomy (NCBI): domain Eukaryota; kingdom Metazoa; phylum Arthropoda; class Insecta; order Coleoptera; family Chrysomelidae; genus Diabrotica; species Diabrotica undecimpunctata. The sequence goes on along the minus strand of NC_092807.1, from coordinate 62,770,797 downwards.
ATATATATATATATATATATATATATATATATTGACCAAATAAATGTAAATAGAACTTCTTTATATATATATATATATATATATATATATATCTTGGATAATTTGCACATCCAGGTTAATTTAATATTACTCCTTTTCTATACTAGTTGTTAATATTACTCTTCTCTTCAAGAATTCCAAATAGTTGTCAATAAGTGCAGTAAAGCCGATGATCAATCGTCTCCAGCTTACCCTATCAGAGCTTTAGGTATGGTTTCTCATACATTTAAGAATATTCCTTGTATCGGCATCACTAACTTAATTTTGCTGTACCGGAGACCTCAGGATGCATAGTAAATTGTAGTTTGCGAAACCGGTCGTCTGTGGTAGAATAAATTGAGTGTAAGTCTTTTTCTTATTTCGCTTTACGTAAAGCTTTATCTTTTCTTTGAAAATAATCATAGTATTAGAAAACCCGTAAATGCATTAAATGAACTACATAAGATAGCCACATGTCTCATACTTCTGTCGGCGAACTAGCGGGAAAATTTCCATAAATTAGACCTGAGCCAAAAAAAAGGTAATCGAAAATTTGGTAAGGAATAAAGTAACTGAGGTAGCTGTTCTCAGTCACATTGCAATAGAACCTATTGAGTATAAAAAAATTGTTAAATGTTCCACGTTTCCGACGGACAATGTTCTTCTTCTTAGAGTGCCATATCCCTACGGAACGTCGGCGACTACCATGCTTATAATATTGTTATACTGATCTCGGTCTTGCGCTACGTGTAGCAATTGGTCCGCTGTCAAACCTGTCCACTGTCGCAAATTCCTCAACCAAGAGAGTTTCTTCCGTCCTATCCATTTCTTTCCTTCGATTTTACCGTTGAGAATTACCCGAAGGAACTCATATCTTGGTCCTCTGATTATATGTTCAAGATATTCTAGTTTACGCCTCTTAATAATATTTAATAGAGTTTGTTGATGTCCGATTCTTCGAAGAACTTCTTCGTTTCTGGTTCTGCTAGTCCATGGAATTTTTAGTATCCTTCGATACAACCACATCTCAAACGCCTCGATTTTATTCATGATATCGGCGTTTAAAGTCCAAGTTTCACATCCATACAAAAGTACAGACCACACGTAACATCTTGTAAACTGTTCACGGATTTCCAAATTTAATGAGTTATTGGATAATAGAGGCTTGAATTTTTGAAATGAGTTTCTTGCCTGTTCAATTCTACATCGAATTTCGAAGGATGGATCCAGATTTTGGGTAATCCAAAGTTCAGTTCAAAGGGACAATGTTCAAAGAATATTAAATCGATACAAATTTTATAAATTTAAAATTAATTTACTTCACGAACTACATAAATATAATTCTGATCGGTGTTTAGAATTTTGTGAGATCATTAGAGACTAAGATAGGACGTCCGAGGTAGGTAACGCGGATGAAAAAAAGACCCAGCTAGAGAAACGCTTCTTGATAGATCCGTTGGTCAGAGAAAAAGAGGAAGATTCAGAACAAGGTTCTGAGGTTACAGGAGAAATATGGGAGGAAATAGGAGCTTGGCGGAGGAAGACAATGTATAGGGACGACTGGAGAGAAATTCTTAAAAAGGCTAGATGTATCAATAAGAACAAAACATGGATAGAAAGTTTACGGTGGCCCATTCTGTATAGTGCAGATGTTTTATGTCAGTAACATAATGCAATAAATACAAGAAATATGATATAAAATAAAATAAATAAACTGTTGGAGAAGACAAAAAGTTGAATACAAAAATATAAAAGAATGAAAACTTAACAGAATAAAAATATTAAGCTTAAACCGAACATTGCAGTAAAATTCAGATTAGAAATAAATAAATTAGAGTTTGCCACATATTTGGTAGTCATTTTTACTGAAGCTATCGAAGAAAAGTCTAAGTGGGAGTAAAATCTTAAAAAGATTAAAATCTTTAAAAATTAAAAGGAATGGAATAAGTGAATTGTGAAAACGACAATAAAAATTATGAAACTAAAAACCACCATAACCAAGATAAGAAAAATAAAAGAAACAAAAAAGTGCAACAAATAAATGACCATTATTTAAAATTGTTTACTTAGTTCAAACTGTTCTAGTAGATATTATGCTTAGATACACATGAACAAAGATTTTAATTGTAGAATTATGGTGTTAAAATATTTGAGTTTATAATATTCATCTTAGATAATTTGAACTATTTTTCTATCTATACATACTTGAGCTGATGCATACAACCATTGTATTTTATTCAATATACTGCAGAACAGTGAACTGCAATTATTAATATAGTAATATTTACGGCTTAGATTCGAAGGCGAAATGGTAAATAATAATTTAGTTACAATTATTTGTATATTATTCGAGAAAATTACAACCTTCAGCTGCCCTTGATAGATTACTTTCGACTAACGTAGACATTTGAAAAAGTTCTAGAGATTTATTTTAAAGTACATCCTACAATTTTCTTTCAATTCGACATGTTTTTCATAACAACAAATTTTTTATTTCTTACATCATAAAGAATAAAAGTTTTAAAAACTGTAATGCAATCAATTGTTAATAAAATACAGAAATCCAAAACACTACGACACAAATACCAAATGTGCTAAAGACCACGATTGCTATATAAACAGAAATAAATATTAAAAGCGAAATTCTTTCGGACTTTCGGATATCCGGCAGTTTCCTCAAATCGAATGTATCATATAATAATAATAATAATGATGCAAAATTACAAAATACCTTTCTTCGACTTATCTTAAACATTAACATTGAAATGAACTATTTCAGCTTATTTGTTACATCTGGAACACGGCAAAATATTAGTTCCTACTATCTCGAACATTTGTACTATAATATATTCATAGTACACTACATACCTGATTTTGATTAGTATGACAAAAAATATTTAGTTTTACACACAAAATAAAGATATCGCAAATGGTCTAATTCATGAATATATTTTCTAATTCAAACGCTAGGAAATGTCCTGTTTTCTTTCAATTGCATTCGTTGTTTGTTGTGTTCCAATTGTAAGTAATTTAAAATTGAGCCGACAAAAGTGTTCCAATTAGTGCACTGTTCTACCCTGTATAATATTTACTATCACTAAATACATGAAGTTAATAAAACGTTATTATACACCATTATAATTGACATAATATTGTTGATATGTATATAATTTACTTATGCAATTATTAGAAAATAATTTTTTAATAACACTACATTAGATTTCACCTAAAGTCTTGTTAGGACATGAAATCTATTAACTTTGAGCAACAATGTTTATAACACTTGTGATGTAAAACTTACTTTCCTATTAACCAATCCAAACTACCTCTTTTTTAATCTTTTTTTTTAACTAATGCACTTTTAGGTAATTAAAAAGCAAATGAAAATATATGTAAAAATGTAAGATAATCGACTCACCAAACTTTTGACAAAATCATTATCGAAAACATACAACAGGGCGATATATACCACTTTTTATTAACAGCTGAAATAAACCTAAGGTTGCATATTTTGAAATTTAAGAAGAATAATCATGTATATTGGGAGTATATACTAAAACCATAAAATTTACGTGTTATTATAATTTTTACACATTTTAATAGCTTTAATAGTTTTATTTATGCTGTTCATTTTGTTTGATATAGTTAAATAGTTCTAAAAATCGCTATTTATCTGTTTTCAAAATATCAGCTCCATTCAGACATGGCATAGCAAGCTTTTATTTTATTAATTTTATAACTTTTAAATTCTGTACACATTGTAATGTGTTAAACTAGGCTAAAGACATACTAACTTTTAAATTCTGTACACATTGTAATGTGTTAAACTAGGCTAAAGACAATTAATATTGGCTATGAGCACATATACTGGCTTGTATAGTGACTTCCAGCCACTTTCAGTCTAGGTCAAAATTTGACCAGCATAGTCCAAAATCAATTACTAAATTTACTAGTCATTTGGGACTGAGTGTGAGTGATTATGAGTAAATTTTTGGAAAATTGAGCTAAGGCACCTATACATTGCTTTCACATTTTTAGTCATTGAAAATATTCCAATTGCGCTATTTTGCAAAATTATTATAAATGGGAGCATGTCAAGTAATACCGCATTTAAAAGCTCTTTTGTCGCGTATTAACATAATATATTTCAATATATTGGAAAAGATATCTAACAAGATATTGGTAATTAGAATTGGTTCGTAGGTATGCTTTATCCACAGTAAAATCACATCCAAGCAAAAATTATAAATATTTTAATATATATATATATATATATATATATATATATATATATTATATATATATATATATATATATATATATATATATATATATATATATATATATATATATATACGTAATTCTTTAAACTACTTTGATGTATATACCTAAAAATATATCATAATGGCAATTTAATGAAAAAAGTGGCAAAAATAAGAATCCATATTTAAAAAATGAAAAATATAAAAAACCAAAAGGCTACTGACCGCTATGCATAATAATATATAGGCTACTGTTTTATATTAGTACAAATAATTTTATTTTATATACAAAAACAAATATCTAGCATTAGCTTACTTTTTAAAACCAAAATAGGACAAACAACCACATAAGAATACAAAACAAATTCAAATAACCAAATGTCATAAATATTTATAAAAATTATACATTACAATAAATTCGCTACATTGCAATTCTACAAAGTAAGTCATGCTCAACGGGGTTAAATATACAAAGTTTTCAAAATTGTAACAATTTAAAATTATATATTTTTTATATCTAGTTTATTATATCATATCTTTTCTTTGAACATCATCTATTATTTAATTACTTACATTTAAAATGTTACAAATTAAGGATTAGAATTTACCATCTTTGTAACTGTTAGATAGAAGATAACAAATGTAAAACGTATTTTCATTACAAGCAAATGTGGTTTAAACCCACATAAATACAATGTTTTTAACTTAAACATGCCACAATAAAACAGTTTCAGAACTTCAAATATTTAATAAAATTACTTTTTTTTTAATTATTTAAAATATTAAGGTATATAATTTTAATATGATTGTTGGAACTTGGAAAACTTTGTAAATGTTTAAATGTAGCGGGTATTAACTTAAATAACAGTGTATGGTGTCTTCCCGCTTGGTTTTCGTTTTCGACTATTAAAACTGGACTGAAAATAATTTAAGAGGAACGGTAAGGCTAGGGAATAAATAGATGTACAATAGATGCAATGCAATATACGATTTAAACAAAAATGCATCGAATACAATAAACAGTTATTCGTCGGCTTGATAAGTATTCAACAGAGTGCAACAGAAAGACGCTCTGGGTACATTAACAGATAAGTATAATATGTTCCAATAAATTCTTAAACTAATATGCCTTTAAATGTCTAGGTAAGTATTAAAAGATGAGAGAGAAGGTTTATTCAGAGTAAAAATAGTAGAAAATAAATTGGAACATAAAAGGAAACTATAATACAATTGGGAGAAATATGGCTAGTGTTATTACAGATACTGCAATTGAAATACTTGGAAAATCTTCAGAAAAGAAATTTAAGAAACGAGATCTGGTGGTGGTCAAAGGAAAATCAAGAAACAATAAACATGAGAAAACTGTATAAAGAGTGGCAAAAAAATAGACCGGACATAGATCTTCAAAACTTTAAGGTGGCTAAAAAAGAAGCAGTAGAAGAAGCCAGAAGAAGGATGGCGTGAATACTACAAATGAAATGATTGGGATTCTTCTGACTTTGGTTTGTGAAATGATTGTGAAAAGGAATAGTTTTAAGTTCCTAAGATCCTAACCCAAGAAGCCGATCCTGTATCCAGACACAATTATACAGGGAGACATCGTCAGTAAATTCCTATTTAATTAAATTACGGATAAAACATTAGAAGATGCCCCTTACCTGGGTTGCAAGCTACAAGACAGCTCAGAAAAGTACGGATTGCTATAAAGAAGACGTTCGAAATGAAGCGATACTCCATCCCTTCTGGCTGGAGTATCACTTAAACCAAGCACCCACTATATTACTCATAATTAAATAAGCCCGCCGAGATATTAGGAAAAAACTAATATTCTAATTAATTTATATATACCTACTGTGTTGTCTCAGATTATTTAGAAAAATCTATATAAACATCTTCGAGCTTAAGTGTTTTGTTAAGACATATATTTTTGGGAACATATATTAAAGGCTGCAAACTTGTATAAAGTCAAACATATCAGTAAATATGAGCAGATGTGAGTTATCGATACTTATCCTTATTTCAATTTAAGTATACTTAACTCCCATCAATTATTTTATTTATTAAAGTTCATACATATATGCACAGTAAGTCATCAGTCGTTTAGAGACATAAACAAAAACGAAAGGAACTTAAAAATCAAGTCATGCTGGGTCAAAACAACGGATTATAATTTTATATATATATATATATATATATATATATATATATATATATATATATATATATATATATATATATATATGTATATATATTGAGTGTGTGTATGTGTAGTTTTGTAAATAACCAACTGTATATAGAATAATCCGCTTTTTAATAATGAATTCCCAGCAACCAAATGGATCATCCAAATAGATAATCGTAAATGGATAAAACTCTTTAAACTAAACAAACATATCAATCTTTTTGTCATTTTTATCACTAAGTATCAGTACACGATCAGTACCGATACGATTTTCAAATAATGATCATTTAAAACATAATATCTTTCATCGTTTTCTGATAGAATTATTACTTTCACTATTAGAGAAGAATCCCAAAGTACGAAGAGTCTTCGTAACTCTATTTACGAGCGGATCCTTGAACTTCCAAATAGTGGTGTCCATTACCCTGGTTTTTCTAAATTCCTCGCAAGTTTTTTTGAGGGTTTTCACGCAGTCAGCTCTATAGTGATGTAGTTGTGCGTCTTCGGTTTCTATGGCATAACTTGTGCAACCGCTTCCAATACAACTTAATGGGAAGTGATTATGTAGTGTCAAAACTTTATCCGTGTTATGGAAACATTTTACGTATTGGCCGGGCTTAGTAAAGTTTTTGGTGCGGTAGACGTGTTGTAACATGTGCATGTACCTAAAAAATTAATATAATATTACCTGATGGATTATATGATCACTTATATTATTAATGAAATACTGAAGAATTGATTAAAATACTAAATATGTTTATGTTGACATTCAGAAAAGAAAAATATGTCAAAACATATTTGTAGTCACAGACGTAATGGAAATAAGAGTGAATAGTGTGCCATTGAAGACAAAAAATAAGCTGATTTCACAATGCAAAAAATTGTTCATATTACGGACATTCAAGGAACCCTAGTAGAAAGTCATCCAGATATATAAGAAGTGCAAGAAATCATAAAAATAATCAATATATCAAAATAAAGGAAGCTGCCCTAGGAAAAAAACTAAATAAAATTATAAAATAGACAAATGAAGAAACTAGACTTGCCTAGGCAACCAAAAACAGTAATACATAGAAATACAGATCCAAAACCTACCCAAGAAAAAAATATGAATAATAAGGCTGCAAAACCTCGCACAAAATAGCTAATATAAATAGTAGTACTGCTAACATTGATACAGTAGAATCAATATGAGTCAGAATAAAACTTCTATCGATGCACCGTTAAACTTTCCACTGGTTACACTAAATTCATAGATAGAAAAAAATATATGTCTCATAGCTGAATCGCACTTCACTAAGGATTATTATCATATTATTAAATATAAAATTTAATGGATATTCAATATACCATCAATCAATCCAGAAAATTCAACCAAAGGAGGAAGTGCATTAATAATAAAGCAGAACGTGGTACGTGAACTCAGACGATTTCCCCGTTCTTCTAATATTTAATGATAAAGTAAAATAGAAAAAGAGTTGCCACCTAGATTGGTGAATAGAAAAACTGATCCATTCATCGCTCCCTTGTTGGTCAACCTTTCTGTTCCATTAAAAATGAAAGAACAACTTGATGATGATGTAGTGCTGTTAACATCAAAAAGCAGTATGGAATAATGCTTACATGAACTTAATTGGAGAAAAAGAATGAGTTATCCAAAACAAAAATGTGTAAAATTTAAAAAATAGAAAGTTAACGGATAGGTGTCAACAAACTAGATATCCGCTTGATAGAGCAGAATTTAATAATGCAAAACTACAATTCAAAAGAGAAAATTACAAGAACGTAAATAAATCAATTGTAGTCTACCTAGGTTAGTTACTTAAAAAATATCAAAATGGTTAACTCTGTGCTATGGGAAGCGACTAGGAATCTTAAAATACCTATCATGCATAACCTTCAAAAAAGAAAAGCAGATGGTAGCTCGGCCTCAAGTAATACACAAAATCCACAAGGAAAAGTTAATTTCCTGTAGTCTGCTGTCTATTGTGCCGTCTCCTTTCGAGGGTTGGCAATCCAAATGGCAATTGTAGTTTTGGAAACTGCTACACGAAAGATTTCTGTTGATGAGCGACCAAACCATCTCCTCAGATCTTTCAGCCACGAGTTCTGGCATATTCCAACTGATCTTTTGTCCTGCACCTACCTTCCAATATCATTTGGAGTAATTCATATCTTTCACCTCTTAACACATGACCCAAGTACTGTATTTTCCTCTCTTTGATTATACCATATATCACAAAAAATTTAGTAAAAAAATCGTTTATATACGGTATATTTATTTTTAAATCATCTTTCAGCCTAAGTCACAGAACGTTTTCGGAATAAATATTCCATCTTCAGTGTTGTTACAAGGTACACATATTTAAAGCCATTAAATACATGCGTGAAAACTCTTTAAATGTTAATAAATTAGTATTAGATTACATCATTACTGCTAATTTTATAGGATGATTAAAGTTTTAAGTATATTCATTTCATGATAACGTAAACTCTCACATGAGTTGTCACCACAATCGAACCTTGGGTAGCAATTCAGATTAGCAATTTCATAGAGGTATCAATCCACAAATAAACAAACAGAATTGGTTATAAAGAGGAAGCAGAAGAAGGAGAATGCAACGTGAAAACTGTTACGTAGTGAAAGTGTAGAATACGAGCCCAGACACATATGAATTGGATCAAAACCAATATGCAACACAATTTTATTTTTGTGAATTAGAATTTATTTCAATATTATAAATTCAACAAATAAAATTAAGTTTATTTGATACCATGCGGTTGTACGAACTATTCAACAATATCTAATACTTTTATAAACTACAATAATTACAACAATCAAAGAAGCAGCTCTCACTCAATGAAGAAATATGTGTAGCAAACCTATCAGCAGAATGTAGCAGGCTCTGGTTGCCAATACTAACAGAAGAAGTCAGCAACAAGAATATACAAACATTAATTGATTAATAGAAGGTCAGAGACACACCATCTATACATACATAATACAAAATACATAAACACAAAACAATTCAAAATTGGATTTCTCCATAAACTTCTTATTTTATAATTTTTAAAATTCTTTCTTTTTTGAAAACCATTTCCGGAGTAGACATTGAAACATCAAAAACAAATATAAAACGTAATTTTTATAACAATCAATTGTGGCTTAATCCCATATAAATATAATATTAAAAAAACGTAATGTCTCCCGCAAATTAGTTGGGTCAAATATGCCTACAGTGTTACTACTCTGTGAAGTCACCCTTAAGTTTTAAAACGGCACCAATTCTCATTGGTATAGTGCCTAACAATGTTTGGCAGTAATCTAGTTGGTAAAGTTGGTAAAGTTATTTAAAATTTCCTGAACTTTACCCTTTAATTTAGGAATTGTGTGAACTGGTGTAGTTCGAAGTGTTTTTTTTTTCATCTGATACCCAAGATTCTCGATAGGGGATAGATCAGGACTACTCGAAGGCCGCATTTCGTTGTATAGCGAACTGCGTCTACTTGTGGAAATATAGATCCTCCATCTGGCAGTTGAATTTCATTAATGGGAGGCAATAGTTCTTCTTGTAAAATACTTTTGTACTACGCAGCATTAACAGTACCATCAATAAAAAGAGAGTTGAACTCATTGAGAGAAAGAACATCAGTCCCAGACTATCAAAGATGCGCTAACTTAACCTTTCTTTTAACAACTAAATCAAATTGACGTTGAATCCAGTTTCGATGCCCTTTTGCTCATAAAAATCGGTTTCTTTTTTGTTTCTTTGTAAGTGGTTTTTCATTTGCCTAATGTGGGATGATAAATTTGAATATTTAAGATGAAATAAGTGTCGCTTGTAAAAACTTCTTGTAGTATCCATATCCCATTTTTTCATTCTCCTCAAACATGTGTCTTTTGAAATTTGGTGTACTATCAGCTTGGACCCGGTTTACAAGCAATTCTCGAGAAGCTCGGCGATCTAGTTTAATAAGTCTCCAAAGAGCATGCTCATCTCATTCCATAATCTTTGAAGTACTACCAGTTTTAGCTTTTGTTTCAATATTTCCCGATTGGTTTAAATTGTGCGAAAGGTAGAAAATGTTCTCCCTCTGCAACAATGACCATCTTCTTCTCAATTCCCTGAACATCAAACAAAATTAAGTTTATATACACATTTATCATTGACTTTTTTTTCGTCCGCTCCTTCTAATTCCCATTATTATTCCCTCCCACATTAACGAAAATGAACTTTAATTGAACATTTAACACAACTCACTACAATTCTCTACCATATATTACCGACTTAATATGAATGCCCTACATCAACAATACTTTATGATCCTTTACTACTATTTAAGTTCACAATCTAGTATATTCTTAAAAAATCTTCTTTCATTATATACTCATGACATTTCAAATATTTATCACTGATTGGGTGATATTGGGTGGATGGGTCCAATTAATTTACATTACTTTTTTTTTGTTTATTTTATAATTATTGTACAAAACTACTAGATATTGTTGATTAATTGGCAAAACCACATGGTATCAAATAAGCTTAATCGTATGCGGTTAATTTATAATAGTTAAATAAATTCTAATTCAGAAAAATAATTATGAATTAGAAAGAGTATTTCCAATACAATATTCTCAACTACTAGAATTCTTCATCTTAAACACATTCTTTAGAGTTAAAGAAGGGGATGCATATTCTGAAATTAAAAGAGACCAAGGCAGGAATACCACAAGTTAGTGGGGCAGGTATTTTACCTCTTATACACCAATGATTCTCCAGCCTGGCGAAAATTAAGATGCGCGTGACGAAGCTGTATTATTAAGTAAAAACTCATCACGAAGCTACACGGAAATTGAAAACTTCAGTAGATAAAATAAAAGATTTGACAAAAAACGGAAAATAAAGCATGGAGCAAAATCTGGCAATAAAGTGTGTTGGACAGTTCATACAAAGAAGGAGAGAGAGTTAAATATCAAATTTAAAAAATCTATTGGATGCTAGGAAGAAAGTCTTCATTAATTAATAACTATGTATCATACACACATGTTCCATTTAACTTTTAGGTACCAAATGTTAATTTAAAGCATATAGGGCCTTATCAATATGTTATTTTATCCATGTTCCTTTAGGTACATGTATTGATGCTTGCCTACTTCAGAATAAAAGAATTCTTAAAGTCAATACATACACAATCGTTTGCAATATTTAAACATACTTTTCAGAATACTTTTCACCCGCATTAAAACATATACTACAAGTTACATTGACTTCTTTGTTCATTTATCCGTCCTAAAAGTGTCATTTTAATCAGTTGCCATCTAGAGCCCATACAGAGACATCATCTCAATGTCAGCAACCCCATTGGGAATTTTACGTTTCCATGCAGGGTATCTGCTAAAAACGTTAACATCACGCCAACTTTTTACCAATGATGTAATAGATAACAAATTGTGTACCATTTTAAGGGTTTTTACCCACCTATTTAGTGGCTTGACTCATGTACACCTGGTGCGTATTTAACCACATTTATTTTTAACCTTGGTCAAAAGTTAATCTTTAAGATTGTATTCACTAAAGTCTTAATACTTATCACAGGCAAATGCACTGTATTGGACTAGGAAGTCCGAAAACGTTCTGTTGTGATGTAGCCCTAAAGGGTCTTTTTAATTATATACATTTTATAAAGGATTTTTGAATAAAACTTTTGTGATTTATGGTCAACTACTGGAATTGTATTTTCCTTATGGATTTATTAGGAGGCCACGCTTTTTTAAGCCTACAGGTAGAAGGTAGAAACAAAAATAAATATTCAGTTAGGGAGTAGTACACACTGTTTTCAAATGTAAATAATTAGTTTTAAATTTCTGAGGAAGCTTTTGTGCAGAGAAACATTTTAAGTTAACTATATTCTGTGAAAATAAAAAAAAACAATTTTGTTGCTTTATGTTTTGTTCTATTATTGAACTTGAATTTCAAGTAACTGTCAAGTCCATAAATAGTTTTAGCAGAAAATAAGAACATTAATATTTTGAACTTACTTTGGTATATCTTTAAACCATCCATGGTCATGTATTAAGTCATCCAAAAAGTATACATTTCTTACATTATATGACGCTCTTTCTTCTTTGTTTGTGCTCAAAGCTTTACGTAAAACTTTGTCCATTAAGCCTTTCCATGTAGTTCCCTCTAATGGCATTATCACTTCATCGATATCCAAAAGAATAATATATCTAAAAAACCAAAAGTAAAAAAAAATCGTGTCAGTAGTATATATACAATAATTGCCGATAAAAGAATAAAGGGAAATGTATATAAGAAAAGGAAAATAAATATTGTCAACTAAATTAGATCATACACTGCACCAAGAAAGTAATTTAAAAAACAACCTCGGTACTTACTTGTATTCATACATGTGCTTATAAAAGCAGTCATTGTATGGAATTAGTTCATTTTGCCTTTTCTGGTTAGTTTTTTTAGTAAGATAAAGATGTTGGAAAGACGGAGCATTTGGTTGACCTCCAGCAAGATTTATGGGAGTTACATGTATCTAGAAATTGTATTTTCTTATATAGATATATTTTATCAAATCTTGTGGAATGGTTATACATACCTTTCCTTCTTGTTCGTAGTGTTTCAAAACCTTACTGATGTTTGGATGGACATGTAATTCGTAAAAAAATACTTTATCAGCTCCGAGGAGATTTAGTAGTTCAATCCATTCTACCAGTCGCACTGACAAATCTTCATGAAGAAAATCTAGTCCTAAAACAATAAAAATTATATCAGGTTTTTATCGATTAAATAGATTTTGTAAACCTGCAACCAATTTTAAAATACCTACAAAATATGTCACATTTAAATTTAAATCTGATATTGTTGAATAAAATTCTAATAACTAACAGTAAGACTTGGAAATTTACTATTTTTAGTAACAACCACATTTTACTTTAAAAAATGTTTTCATAATTAGTTTCCACTTCCGATTTAGAAGTGGATATCGAAATGTCAAAATAAACATATTTTAAATTAACATTGTGGTTAATTTCCAGTAAAAATAGCAAATTATACTAAGATAACATGTGAAACAACCTTCAGAACAATATTAAGAATTGGGAAACTCGCATACAAAGAGAAAAAATTAAATATAAAAGCTTCCGGCCCCCTTCAATAAAACTAATTAGCAAGAACGAATTGTATGGTTATAAAAAAAACTCCAATATATTGAAGAGCGCGACTCATTCTCAAAAATGAAATGTATATTACACTTGAAATTTCCGCGGGAGTTATATGTGCTCTCTGTGATTTTCCGGGTTTGACTTCGCGTCAAATAATTTTGAATTATCTTTTAATTTCAATTTTAGCTAGTATAGTAGATTGATTCAGGTTTATTGTAAACCTTGTATTAAATTGTATTGTATTAAAAAAAAAGAAAACGCGAAGTCAGAAAATCCATAAAAATGGAAAAAATCTTAGCTATATGCGTAACCGCATCGACCATGAGAGTCAGTCTACTTCAAGCATCAGCAAGAAGCGTTACTACCTGACTTGACAATAGCAAGTGCAACCTTGACGAAACGTCGCCAAAATAATAGTTTATTTCAAAACCAAAATTATTCATTTAAAAGTAATCTACAAAATTTATTTTGTATTTTGAAAATATATATCTGTATTTTGAAAAATATTTCCAGAATGGAAATCTAAAAGTCAAACAACAATTTATTATAAAATGTAATTTTCATTACAATCAATTGTGGCTTAATCCCATAATATTTAACTAAGAACTAATTTTTAAAAATAAGGAACATAATGAAATTGGGAATGAAAAAACAGAGCTTTCCAAAAACGATTTCCCAGAACTAGAAAAGCTGTCTACCCCAAATAGTTTAGTGGGTACTTTTACTACAAAAGACACAGATTGGGTCACTATGCAGAATTTCAAGACATTATAAATTATAAACTTTAAAAAACAGCAAGACGCTATTTACAACGATGTGATGAAAAACAATTCCAGAAACGAAGAAACTATCAACTATACAATAGATATTTTGTCTATATAGCAGTTCTGATAATTTTGAGATGTCAATTCCCCCAACCTTATCAGAATCCAATCCAAACAATATAACTGCATTTAATCCTGAAATATTCTCAGAATCTAAATTTGAATTTAAATCATACACTTAAAAAGAACATAGTAGTTTAAAGAATTTCTCGAGACTTGAAGAAATTCAGACTACAGTTATTTCTTTTCATAATCTAGATATTATGTTTATTTTTTAAGAGTACATGACTAATACGAGCTATTTTTATACTCCGAAATATTCAATTAACTCAACATTCATTAGGAAAAGCACATAAAGATAAAACAGTTACTATAAAAAATAATATTTGTAGTTTTGGTAGAAGAGTCACAAGGCCCACTTATTTTATCCGTCCACAGAATAAAACTATGAAGGCTGATCATTTAAATGAATAGTTTAAGATGCTCGGACACCGTTTCATGGCTGCTGGAGATTATAATGCTAAACATTACAAATGTAGCTCAAGAATCATAACCTCACGTAAGCGAGAATTATTAAAAAGTATAAATGAGAATGATTTAACTCCTCTCTCTATTAGACACCTATCTATTGACCACCGGCAGACAAAAAATATTACATACTATACACAATATCCAAATATCTCCATTAGTTGACATTTCATCAGATCATTCTTCATTCTTCATAGATCTCAGAGCTAAGTTCATAATGCTTCTAAACTTTTAACACTTTCGAATAAAATAACATGCTGGAATATATATTTAGAAACGAAATAAAAACATTCATTAACTTCTTATTTCCATTGCCTCTTAAAAGTAATAGTGACATAGAAAATGCGGTTGTTCACTCAACCACAGTTATTCAGCAGTACCCCAAAAATTAGATACAAACATAACCCCAAGTCGTATTCTGCTCACATAAATACACTTTCATAATAAAAAAGAAAAGAAAAGTGCGAAAAACGTGGCAGCTCACTAAACATCCAGAAAATAAAACAAATTTGAATAGAGCGACTGAGAAGACTATTAAAAAAATTAATACAACATAAAAAATCATGGAACTTGGTGGTACTTGAGCTAAAACTGACATAGATAAAGCATATACTTTTGTAAATTATCTATACGTCTTTCAACCTTATCATAGTTAAAGAAGAAAAAGCTATTCATGAAGATGTAAAAACTATCAGAAATTCTCTCCAAAACAAAAATTACTGTACAGCTGCATTTCTAGACGTTTCTCATATATTCGTCAAAGTCTGGTATGTAGGTCTTAATCCATATTTCTTCATCCCATAAGATCACCTTTAAGCTTCTACGTGACACATCGATTTTTTCAATTCAAAAGAGGTGGGGAAATCACTAACCTGTTTTCAATATATTTTAGGATTTCACAAGGAAGCATACTAGGACCGTTCCTTTACTTAATATACCAATGAGATCTCCCAACCATCTGCAATACAACAACCGCTACATACGTCGATGACATAATTATCATAATTTCAAAGCCTATAGCATCGGTATGGCAAAACCATCTGCTTAAACTTGAGAGCTGGCGTAAACTGTGGTCCAAGTCAACACTTTAAAATCAATATATATCCGCTCCGTGCGTGACTGTCCTACCCCCTTCATCTGATAGTTTTGGAACTCCCAATTTGAGTTTAAAGATATGATAAATACAAACGAAATTGACAATTAATAATAATTAGTTTTTAAATTATAATTTTCCAGTTTATGTATGAAATGGATATAGTATTAAGAACTGGGTTTCTAAAATTCATCATAATTACCTAATAGTTTTAACCCCAAACGGAAAAGAAAGAGAAAAATCTAGTACTGGCAAATCACGTTTGTCATGTGGAAGAGCATATAATTAAAAACAATAATAGTAAAAGTTATGAAATAAAAGCTCAAGTCATCAGGCAGGCTGCAGTTAGCTTGAAGCCTTATGAAACATCATTAAAGGTATATTATTTAAATTTTTATAAAATATATGCATAAAAAATCATATAAAAAGCATTCCAATTTTTTATTCTAGCCTGATGATACCCGCCTAGAATTTGGACTTAATTTATTTTCAGATTTTTTATTGCCGACCAAATGAGCACTGCAAATTCAATTGTATAAAAATGAGGTTATGTGATATTTACTTTTTCATATTAATAGCACAAATCAATATTCATCTTTTCTCTAATTTATATGTAATCTTTGGAAACCTATAAAAACTATACCTACTCACTATTTTTACTAGTATTAGCACACTTAAAAACACAACATTTCTTTGCGCCGATTTTTGATAAAATTTATGCGTAAAAAGATAAGTTCAATTTTGTCAGATTTCGCCGCTAGATACGCTGGCATCGTTTCAAGGTACCTACCCCTACCACAGTTAGGCACGGAGCGAATAAGGTTTACTTTAAAAAGGGATGACGCGCCACCCTAAAAAACTCTCTACTACAGATCTACTTGGGAATTAATTTGGATAGTAAACTTAAACTAGTGCCATAAGACTCAGAAA
This sequence comes from Diabrotica undecimpunctata, assembly GCF_040954645.1. Classification (NCBI taxonomy): domain Eukaryota; kingdom Metazoa; phylum Arthropoda; class Insecta; order Coleoptera; family Chrysomelidae; genus Diabrotica; species Diabrotica undecimpunctata. The sequence goes on along the minus strand of NC_092807.1, from coordinate 62,753,783 downwards.
TTAATTATTTCTGAGCTATAGAGCTTCAAATGTCCGATTTTTAGACCATTTTTCAAAATAATGAATTTGGAAACGTACCGTCCCACTGATTTCTGAGTCTTGTGGCAATGAGAACTTTTGATCAGCATGAGCCTGCATGAGGATTCTCTGCAAAGTTTTAGACAATTTAACTGAAACTACTTTTACATAAGTAAATAAGAAATATACTAGACAACCAATGGGGCTAAGAGTTGTATCTTGTGTCGCGTTTCAGAGAGGTCATTTTAAACATTTTTTAGTAGCTTTACGACTATTTAAAATTTTATTAGTGGTACTTTCTCTTATTATTTGGAGTAATATTAATGTATTAGATAGTTCTTGAGAATGCATTAAAGCCAAGAGACATTCGCAATAAGACGTTGTATTTTTGTATAAAAAAAGAGCCTCATATGAAAAAAAAAAAGATTTTTTGTCAAATATTAAACGAAGAATTCAGAAATGATATTTTAATTTGAAAAATCCCAGTGGCTTACCAATTTTTTGCTTTAAAAGCAAACGGGTAATTGAGACCAATACCCATATATGCGCCAATGATGAATATAAAATTCATAATTGTATGTCAAAAAATTTGCAAAAACCAACTATTAAAATCAACCCAATTTCATTTTTGCATATCTCAACCGGTTTCAGGACAATAAATATATCGTTAGTTTGTAACAAAAAAAATTTTTTTTTTTTAGAAAAAGATGTCGCATCCACCAATAGGTTATTAGCGACGGAACAAAATATAAATAAGAAAGTTAAACACCTACAGATTGTACAAAATGTTTATGGATCTGAGATAATTCACTATATTGTCCTGTCATTATTTTTCATGCAGAATCACTCCCTGGCGTTAGTTGCACGTATTTACTAAAATTCTGTATATTTTACAAATATGTATTATTTAAAAGGACTAACAACCGACACTTTAAACCTATGTAACTCGAATCAATTGATTTCTGTCTTGTGGTGCAATGATGACTTTTGATCAGTATTAAAAATATACATAAGCTAGTAAAATGTTTATAATATATAAATTCAACTTATGTGTTTGTAAAAATATCCAAATTTTGAACTGCCTACAAATCTATTTGTATTACATAAATACTACGATAACGTTATTTATAGATTATACAGATAACGACATTGTTTTGTTGACCATAGGAATTAAGATTTATTGCAATCCCACCTCTAGAGTATATTTATTATAATGCTCTTAAACTACTTTTTTGGTTATTTTTCAGCCTTAGTAGCAATAAACATAAATAAGTAAGTACATAAGTAATATGCTTTATTGTCACTGAAAATTGTACAAATTTTATGGACAAAGCTTATAACAATAAGACAAGAAAGAAGAAAAAAAATCAGAATAAGAATCGTTTGTACTTTTAAATAAAAAAAAAACAATAAAATTCTTCCAAACTTAAACATAAAAAATACTACCTAATTAAGAATCTACAAACTTCGTAGAATGTACCTAACAAAAAATAACAATTATAAAAGCAGATTAATGAATTAAGGGCTCAAATATTCCACCTCCTTGTGTTGAACAGTACCCAAATCCGTCATACAGATTTCTCCTCATACTTTGGAGTAGGGCTGGTGTAATGTTTGCAGAGAAATGAAGTATTTTTGCCCTTAATTCGACTAGGTTTGTGGCCCTTTCAAACTGATGTCTATAAATGTTTTCTTTGAGAAAACTCCAAAAAAAGAAATCGTTAGGCGCTGAGTCACAGGATCTAGCAGGCCATTTAATTGTAGCACGTGTACTTATCAGTCGATCAGGAAACGTTTGATTGAGGAAGTCAATAGTTGCTCTAGAGTTGTGAGTCGAACACCCATACTGTTGGAAATAAACCTCCTGAAAATGAACGGGAGGGAAGGCGTCGAACTGCCGGAATGATCTCATTCTGTAAAAGTTGTAAATATTTGGACCCGTTTAAGTTTCCATCGATAAAAAATGGACCGACAATATGGTCGCCTAACATCCCAGTCCAAACATATAACTTTTGCGGATGCTACGTTCGCACTGCAACACTGAGGTGCTTATTTTTCCGAGAATAATACCTTGCAACCTTGCAAGGGGGTAGCGGGTAGGAACTCTTTAAATTCTTGAAGATAGTCCTATCATGGAAAATGAATCAATCCCTGCCCTCCGCATATTCCGGGGGTTTCCTGACCCGGGACACTAGTACCTGTTTAGGGTTCCTTGTCCAGGGTTACGGATGAAGTCCACAACGGCAGACACGGCGGAGAAGCGGAGCTTCGGTACGGTGCAGATGGTGGAAGTGGCAACCCGCGATTATAGGGTTAATATAGCATCAAAACAGTAGCGTCTGATCCAGAATGGACGGCTACGAACAGCGTCTGACCCAAAGTGGACGGCTGATATAAAACTCACCAACCCGTCTAGCCACCGTGGTGTTTTAAGGCTACTCATCCTTCCAACTATATAGACATGGCGAATATTAAAACGAACGGAAACAGTCCCCAGGTGGGTGGAGTATGTTATGCCAAATCCCACACCCAGGAAAGGGTCTGCCTCGTGAAATCTGGGGGAGGCAAGAATTCGCTTAGTACACACAGAATGCACATCGGAACATATAACATCAGAACGATGAGGACAGAAGATAATCTAGAAGAGTTGCAAGAAGAACTTAAGACCATAAAATGGGACATATTAGGCTTAATCTAGAGATAATCCCGAAAAATGGACACAGAGATTAACCCTTTCGCTATACGGCGCCGGGAAAATTTTGCACTTCGCGATCGAGACGGTCACTCAGTAGTTTATATTCTTTATATTGAAGTGGTTGAATTGTTTTTCGTTTGTCGGCAGTTTGTTTATATTCGTTTTATCGAAGTAGTGGAATTGTTTTTCGTAAAACTTCAAAAAAACGGCATTTAGAAAATACGGCGCTAGGGTGAGTGATGTGCTGCCGTGTATGTACGGCATGAGTTTGGTGTATTTGCGTATCGTAACGTACATGGACGATACTAGTAAGCAAGTTGGACAATGTAGGACGTACTATTACGATTATAGCTCTCCAAAGATGTAAATACTTAAAAATGTACGGTGACAGAACCTGAACGATGGAGATTAATTTGCGTAATAGTACGGTGCTCGCTCATCAAAGCTGCAAATGAAAATCGTACTTTTACGAATAGCCTATGTCCAGTAGTGGATGAATACAGGCTGAAGAAGAAGAAGAATACCTTGCAACGGATGGATTGTGTTTTTTATGTAAGGAAAATGAAGATTCGTCAGAAAATAAAATATTTTTTAAAAAGTGTGCATTTTCATTCTGTTAATCGAACATAAATTCACAAAACTTCATCCGGCTAAAGTTATCTTCCTGAAACAGTTCTTGTATTGGTTGTATCTTAAAAAGTAATACCCATTCCTTTTGAGAACTCGCTGGACAGTTCTAGCATTCACGTTAACTTCCCTAGCAATTTGTACACTATTACAGGGTTCACTAGCTTCCACAAAAGCACAAATATCAATAGCCCTGTTTTGACGCTCCTCATCGACAGGTCTAACACGTGGTTCATTTCCTTTATGACACTTTTTACAACTGCTTACACATCCCGAAGTTTAAAACTGTTTAATGGTATTTTTAACTGTTGTAACACTTGGTGAGGGTCTATTTTCGAAGGCAACAATAAATAAATCAATTACTTCGCGTATCAAATGACCCTGAAAGTACCATACAGTATACCATAGTTACAAGTTGTAATTTTTCTTGGACGGTATACAATGTAATAGGCATTTTATTAATTATTTGTTTATTTTTTCAGAACTTCGTTTGAAATTTTTAATGTCAATGTGACAATTACGACAATTTGTACCTACTATAAAATGAATATAGAGGTGGAAACGTGCAGCCTGTCACAACGATTGCCATTGTGTTGTATGGTCGATAAAAAAATGTCGTGATTTGTATAAAAAATTTACGATTAATTACAAATTTTTGATTTTATTATTTTTTTTTTTAGCCCTTTTTCTATCCGAATTGTCGAATAAAGGTCTCTCCCATTTCTCGCCATTCATCCCTGTTGTGTGCTAGGCGTTTCCACATTGGTCCTGCGACTCTTTTGATATCGTCGCTCCAGCGCATTTGAGGTCTTCCTCTTGGTCTCTTCGCATCGTACGGTCGCCAGTTTCCGACTTCTTTGTTCCATATTTTATTACTGCAGATTTATAAATGGTTTCAATGGTGTAAATCTTATGGTGATGATATAATAACCTATAGACAGCGATCCCTGTTCAGCAGTGCGGAGTTAATTCTTCCATTATTCATGCTTATTTTTATTTTTTTTTTTAATCAGCAATATCAGCAAATCAACAATAATTCTCTTACAATTTTTCCAATCTTAGTAAATCGACTATACCTATATACTCGTACATACAATAATATGGTATAACATTTAAATTGTCAACAGTTTTTCTTACCTTTAACACATACAGCAAAATCCTTCTTAACTTTCGGTTTCTCGTAGATAATTCGTAAATTGTTAGTGGCATTATCACATTGTTTTTCTACTAACGAAACAGATTGTGGAATTTGGTCCTTGAATTTAGGTGGAAGTATACAAGCAATAAGATACGGTTGATAGATCCCATGCTTGTAATTACCCCATTTTTTGTACCTGTCAAAAAAAACTTATATAAGTTCCTAAAGTTTACTTGTTAAAAATCAAAAATATAAAAATGATATTATTACACTAAAAAGTGTAGTGTAAAAAATATAGTCAGCCATAAATATGTAGGGGAAGGACGTGTACCTCTGGGCGTTTGTACCTTTGGACAACTTAAGTATTTCGAAAACTACAAACAGTATGACGCTAAAAAGCGTCAACTATAATATTTTATGTAGAGTTAGCAACAGTATGTGAACAACGTGTTTGTTACTGTGTATTTACAGCTCCGAGTTTGTTTTGAAGATTTTTATTGATAAAAGTAAGTTTATAAGCAATATTCACCAATATTTATTTTGACAATCGCTTTAGTTATTTATTTAGTTATTTATTATCAAAAAACTAAATGTATAGTGATCAGTAAAGAGCCGCGTAGATGCAAACTAGAAATAGACGGCAAAATTGTAGAACAAGTAATGAAATTCAATTACCTAGGAGTAGAGATCACTAGTGACAGGGATATAAGAACAGAGACCACAAGGCAAGCATCAAAAGCAGCAAGAGTAAGTGATTGTCTACGAGAAACCATAATGGAGAAACAAATATCTGACCATGGAAAGCGAAATGAAAGTATACAAGACAACAGTAAGACCGATCCTAACATATGCAGCGGAGACAAGGACCGATACAAGAAAGACGAAACAACAAATCAACAATATCGAAATGAAAGTATTAAGATCAATAGCGGGCATATCATTAAGAGACAGACAAACCAACAGAAGTATACGCGAACAATGCAAAATTCAAAATATTAACAGGTAGATAAAAACAAGAAAAAAAAACTGAAACGAACATGTAAACCGAATGGGACCAGATAGATTAGCGAACATCTGTAAAAACCACAAGCCGTATAGCAGAAGACCCGTTGGAAGGATGCCAAAAAGGTGGAAAGATAATGTACAGTCAACAACGACTGAAACAGAATAAGAGGCAGACAAACAGGAGTAATCCTAGTCGCGCGAAGAAGAAGAAGAAGAAGCTTTAGTTATTGCAAAACTTTTGATATCAAAATAAATAGTAATAATCTAGATAGTACTTATTCATAATATTTTTAGTTGCATCTTAATCTAAAATAGATTAGTATGTTTAAAACTTTCAATCTGCGCTACTTGTACCTGTGGATACACCGCTGCTTGTACCTCTGGACGTGTCGAAAGGTAAAGAAGGAGGCAATTACATGAAGTTTTGACGAATAATTGATCTATACGTAGTGTGGCAAACAATTGGAATATAAGTAAATCCACGTGACACAATTATATGATAAAGCAACACAATTTGGTTACTAGTATAAATGATGTCATAGTTTCGCCACCAAACTACTGTTTTCATAATGTATTTAGTGTTGCAAAAGAGAAGCAACTGTTTGATTATCTAGAAAAAGCTGTCTATCAAGAGAAAAAGAACCCAAGGAAAAAGTAAAAAAGAAGCTGATTAAACTTCCTTCTAGTTCTTCATCTGATAGTGAAGACGACGATCAAATATCCTTCTGTGACACGTCTGATGAAATGGATTATGATAATATGGTTGAAGAGCATGATTTTCCTGCATTTCAATCAGAAATGGATATTCATATGGTAGTAGGAGACTTTATTTTGGTTAAACTCTGCTCTAAAAAGTTAGTTAAACATTACGTAGCTAAAGTACTGGAAACGATTGTAATAGTTGTATGAGACAATGCAACAAAACTTTCATTTTATAGAAGGAAAAAAGAACCATATGCAGTCGATTTTCAAGATATAGTGCTTAAATTACCACTGCCTCAAAGCGTGGGAGCATCAAAAAGGTTTATCTCTCATACTAAACTCAGCATTTGTTTTGACAATTATACTTTTTACCAATATGTTTTAATATAAGTATCCATTTAACAATATTTTATTATTCTTTTAGTTGACTTTATGGACCAGTCCAAAGGTAGACGTAGGTTTTGTCCTTTTGGACAATATGACAGTATTTTAACAAATGCATGTTGATTTTAAAATAATGAAACTTATAGATTATACAAAATTAACGATAATTCAAAACAGTCTGATAAACACGTTGCACAAAAATATTTTTTTCTTAGCATTATTTGTCTAATAAAAAAATCCAAAAGTAACATTTTGTTAAATGTCCAAAGGTACACGTTCTTACCCTACTTGCCACAGCCACACAACTTCTTTCCCATTTCTCTTTGGCTCATCTAGATATATTTTAGATATAAAGAGAGAAGATATACATTCTATATTTGATGCGCCTTTCATCCATGGATTTTTTCCAACCATATCAAATAGTTTCCATATCATTATTAGACTTCGCCGAAGCGAGTAGACCTGTATGGGAACGTTTCGTTGTTGAGTCCGAATTTCGGAAAATATCGAGTGTATGTTAGTTTAACGATCATGAAATAGAAAAAAAGAAAACTGAAAAAAGGGAAAATGTGTAGTTTTCAGACCTAATCAGATGGTAGAGTAGTCTAAAGCTAAAAAAATCAATGATGGAATATAATCTGATGGAGATAAGGGCTTAAAGCTTAAAGAAGAGCTTAAAGAAGCCAATTTAGTCAAAATAACAATTACAGAAACTAAGCAAAATGACAAGAAGTTGAAAAAACAGAGGATGGACCTGATCTATGTCAGGTGTAAAATGCATAGTTCACAGCAGAATAAATAAAAAATTGGGAAGTATGGTCGGAGCGAATCCTTCAGATAGAAATGAAAGAATACAAAAACTATAATTGCGTATGGGCCAAATGAAGATGAAGCAGCGTATAATAAGCATATACTGTAAAGAATCGGAGAAAAGGCAAAAATAACAATTTATATCGCAGGTGACTTCAGTAGCAATATAGACAAAAAAGATGAAACGTACAAAGAGATACTAGACAAACACGGTGAAATTGTAAGAAATAATAAAGGACCAAAGTATTGTGGTAGATACAGAATTTAATAATAACGAGTTCGTTCTTTGAACTCAAAAACATGCATAAAGAATACAAAAGATTGTTGAAAGCAGATGAAAAAAAAAATCAATAATTGATTTTGTATTAGTAGAAACGAAAAAGAGAAAAATGATAACACACACAAAAGTATGAAGAGGCCCAGAAAGTGATCACTAGTTAGTAGTAATAAAAATAAAAGAAAATACCACAAACCACTCAAATACAAACAACAAATTAGAAAAAGTATTTGAATATGAAACTATCAGTTTTTACAGACTAACAAATAAATAAATTGCACGGAAGTATTAGATATCAATCACACAAAGGTTATAAAATACAAATAAAGGGATAGTTGAGAAAAATTTAAAGCTGCTATGGAACTTTTTAAAGAAAATTATCGTCACATTTTAAAATGAATTGAAAGACTTGATAAAGAAATAAAGCAGCAAATAAAAAAAAGAAAGTAGCGTGGAAAAGGTGTTTAAATAATAAAAGAGATAAAAGCTACGAGAAGTACAAAAAGAAAGCAAATTGGTAAAACAGTTGGTCATAACCGCAAAAAAATAAATGGAATGAGTTTGGAGAAAAATAAAAAAACAGCAAAAAAATCAGAAATTGTTTTGTGTAGCCTTAAATAACAAAGAAAAGACAAAACACAATCAACTTCTTCTTTTTTCTTCTTGTATGTAGGCTTTAAAGCCTGATTCTTCTTCAATATTAGCCTCTTAAATTGTTTAAATTACCGCACCATCTTTTTCTTGGTCTGCCAATACTTCTTCGTCCATTTGGTGACTTATCTCGTGCTATTCGTACTATCCTATCATCTGCCATTCTACAAATGTGTTCGTTCCACTCCTGTTTCCGTTTTGTCACCCATCCATTTATGTCTTCTATATTGCATGATCTTCTTATTTTTTCTCTTCTCTCCCCATCCAACACTCTTTTCCCTGATATTCGTCGAAGTATTTTCATCTCTGTTGTTTTTAGTAGTCGTCTCGTTTTAGATGTGCCAGGTCTTGTCTCCGCCGTGTATGTTAATATAGGTCTAATTTCTGCTTTATAGATTCTTGTTTTTGTGTCTTCTCTTAGGTGTTTGTTCTTCCAGATCGTGTCATTAAGAGATCTCGCCGCTTTACTTGCTTTTAAGTTTTGTTATCGTACTTCTTCTTCAACATCTCCGTAACTAGTTACATATATTCCCAGATATCTAAACCTTGATTCCTGCTTTATTATTTTCCCATCAATTTTGATTTTACATCGTAGCGTAGTGGGTATTTAGATTTTGTCATACATTTAGTGTTTTCTGCTGATATCATATTGTATTTCTTGGTTTTTGTATTGAAGATGTGTGTTAATCTTTGCAGCTCGTCTTCTGTCTCGGCGATTAATGCGGCGTCGTCTGCATAACATAATATTTGGATTTCTTTGTTTCCCATTTTGTAGCCATGACCTTTCCATACTGCTTGTATTATTTCGTCCATTATTATATTAAAGAGAAGTAGGCTTAACGAGTCACTCTGTCTGACTCCGCTTTGTACCGGTATACACTGTGTTAGTTTTCCATTTATCTTTGCCTGTGTTTGATTATGGAAGTAGATGTTTTCGATGTTTTGTATAATGTTGATTGGTATGTTTCTTGTATACAGTAGGTGTAAGACGTCTTCGACTTGGATGCGATCGAAAGCCTTTGTCAGGTCTATAGCTACGCCTACGCAGGATCTTCCGGATCTGAATCCTTGTCGTTCATCTGATAAAGTTGTTAGTTTATTGATTTTGTTGGTTAGGACTTTTGTGATAAGCTTAAGTGCAGTGTTCAGTAGATTTATACCTCTATAATAACACAATAAACAAATATCATAAAAGATAAAGAAGGCCAAATACTAACAGATTAAACGAAATAATGAATAAATGGAGCAAATATTTCCAACATGTCAAATAATAATATCCAACAAGAAGAGATTACTGAACTGATGAAGAACAGATAACCATCGACGACCAAAAAGGAAGGAATCAGAGCTAAAAGCAGCAATTTTCATAAAAAACTGTGAAGAAAATATAGCAAGCAAAAATAAAAAAGAGAAAGAAAAGAGAAACACAAAGACAAACATGGGCAGAAGCAAGGACTTTGGCAAGAAATAAGAAAGGGTGATAAAAATATGACAAGCAAAACATTTAAAGAGCACCAACATATTTATATATGAAGACTTCTCGAAATAATGGAAGGTTCTGAAACTACTTTCTTGCTTGTCGCATGGTTAATTTTATATTATGCTTTTATGGGATTATGAGATTTTCACTCCGGAAATCCTTCTCAAAAAAGGGTTTTTTGTACAAATTATGTAAAAAGGTGTATAACCAAAGATTTTGTTATTGGTTATGTCATTTTAAAGTTGACATTCTTGACCTATATCTTGTAGGCCAACAGCCCATAGTGGTTACGACACATTTTTGAGGGTGCTGTTTTTACTCTAGGAATATCAAATTCTGACTGCTATTGTGTGTTCCATGGTATATGTTTGTGTAAAAATTATATCATAGCTGTGGTTGTATAAGGTAATGAGCAAAAAAATTGATTTATTTATGTGTGTATTGTGTGTTGCATATGTGTTGTGTGTTATACTTGCAGACTTCTTTCTTAAAAAAAAAGAAGAATTATTCTAAATAGTGGAAGTGTATACTAAACCCATCAAATTTTGGGTAGTATATATTTAAAAAATATATTTTAGTTGTTATAATTTAACATAACTATTTATTATATGGTGCAGATAAATAAATATTGATTATCGGTAATTCGCAAAGTTCTATTTTATTTACTATTTAGTTTGTTTACTATAATATTGGCTATGAGTACGTGTGCTTGGTTGTATATTAATTTCCAGCCACTTTTAGTCTGTCAAAGAGTAACTAACTTCGCAAAAAAATAATTACTAAATTCACTAGACAGTTCGGACTGGGAATCGCGAACCGAGTATAGATCCTAGACTATGTGATTGATCTCCTATAACTCGGCTATTTTCTCTTTTTCATGTCTGTTTCTTTTATGGTTCTTTCATATTTCCATTGTGGTCTGTGCTCGTTGTCCCTGGCATATTTGCATATCTGGGATTTCTCGAAGTCTCTGTTAGCGATGTATGTTTCATGCTCGTTTTTCCTGACATTGAGTGGTTTTGCTGTTTTCCCACGTAAAAATTATTGCATTCACAGAGTATTTTACAGTCCACGTAAAAATTGTTGCATTCACAGAGTATTTTACAGATGTAGTTTTTTAGCCAGGATGGACCTCAGTGTGTTGGTTGTTTTAAATATTATTGTGATGTTGTACTTGTTTCCTATCCTCTTCAGTTTTTTTGATAAGCCCTTTACATATGGTATTGTTGTCATGTTTGAGTCCCTTCTTGTGAGTGTTTCGGGATTTATGTTGTTTTCTTTCTTCGATCTTGTGAAATTCCTTGTTTATAGATGACAGTGGGCAGTAATTTGTAGAGAGAACCATTGTTAGCAAGTTTTTCTCTTCCTGAAATGCATTTTTATTAGAGCAGGAGCTTCAGGCTCTATCATATAGGGATTTTATTATTTCTTTTTTAATGTTTACATTATGGTTGGAGTGGTAATTTAAATATCTGTTGGTGTGGGTTCGTTTTCTGTAAACTTTGGATGTCTGCCCTGTGTCTTCTTTTGTGATTAGCACGTCCAGAAAAGGAAGTGTGTTATTGTCTACTTGTTCCATGGTGAATTTTATTGATTCTTCTTTATTGTTGATGTCTATCTGAAACTTGTCCAATGCTTCCTGTCCGTGGGGCCAAATGGAGAACACATAATCTACATATCTCCACCATACTGTAAGTTGTTTGTCTTGTTTGTGTACAATGTTGTGTTCGAAATTCTCCATTAATATATCTGCTAATAGTGGAGATACGGATGAGCCCATAGCTAATCCGAAATTTTGCTTATAGTAATCATAATCAAGTTTTTTTTTTTTTATTGTATAATGGCTTGTATTATTGCATAATCAAGTTGAAAATAACTGTTATCTGTACAGACAGTTAGTAGCTCCATAATAGCTGATATATTCAATTTAGTTTTTGTTGTCTGTGTATCATCCCTCTCTAGTTTGCCTTTTACTAGTTTTAGCTTTTCAATAGTACATTGGCAATAAAATTGGTAATATCAAAACTGACTAGCATGTTGTTAGACGAGATGAAAAGATGTTGTGTGCTCGAGGTTGTATTATGGCTAGGAGGGACTTTGACAGTCTGCTACAAATCGGTCCGAGGGGCACATTATCTTTGCGAATTTTTGGAACTCCATATAAGTATGGTGTCCTGTTGTAGTGTGGTGTTAATGTTCTTCTTTGGTAGTCTGTCAGGTATTCCTTAAATTTTTGCAGTGTTTTGTATATTTTGATTTCCGGTGATTTGGTTTTGTCTTTTTTTAGTTTGGTGTAAGGTCCATTTGTGACCAATTCCTGAATTTTCTCTTGGTATTGTCTTTTGTTCATAATTACAGTTGCGTTGCCCTTGTCCATAATTTAGACCTTTTGAGAGCATCAGGCTGTTACATTCAACTCTCTTTGATATATTAACAACTATTGTGCTGTTAGTATTGTGTCTTAGTAGGTTATTGTATTTGTTGTTAATTATGTTTTCCAACAGCCCATAGTATCTACAACACATTTTTGAGGATGGTGTTTTTACTCTAGGAATATAAAATTCTGACTGGTATTGTGTGTTTCGTATCGCCTTTACTCTTTAACTTGTATTCAGAAGAAATATCTAAGGAAGCCCTAATGAAGACAACGGAAGGTATTATTGTTGATGGTGTAACCGTAAACAATATCATATACGCCGACGATACCTTAGTGCTGGCTAATTGCGGAGAAGACCTTCAAAATCTAATAAAGAAAATAAACCAAACATGTGAGCTCCATACTTAAAACTCAACGTTAAAAAAACTAAATATATAATAGTTAGCAAACAAAACTATACACACGATGCCGGAGTCGGAAATGCCGTACTGGACAGGGTACAGAAACTCGTGTATCTCAGAAAAGTGTTTTATACATACATCAATCAATAAAACACTTTTCTCCAGGTTCTTAACATAAACTCAGGACAAATTCACAATTTAATACTACAACATTAATGGTTGCTACTGTTAAATTATTTTAACTTTAACTTATTCAATTTTTAAATATTGATGGCTTCTGTCATATTTAGACATAGACACAGACATTAAGTTACAATGACTGCTTTGTTCGGACTTCCGTCCTAACATGTCAATTTTGTCATTCAAATCAGTTGCTATCATCAAGTCCTCGTAGACACTTCGTCTCAGGACCAGCAACTTCATGTGGAGTCATACGTCGCCATGTTATCATATCCACTGATAACTTTAACATCTTAAAATATAATACCAAATAATGTAATCTAAATTGTAAAATATAACTTTTAACGGGTTTTTACCCTGATATTTAGTGGATCATAACATGTACACCTAGTAAGTATTAACCACATTTTGTATTAACCTTGGTCAAAATTTTAACTTCATGTTCTTTTTAATTTAAGTGGTTATATACTTTTTAGGACACTGATGATGGAACATGGTTTTCGAAAACGTTTTGTCTTCATGACATAGCCCATTTGGGTTTTTAATTTATACATATACCTTTTATAAAGGATTTTTACTCAAAAATTTTTATTAAAGAAATGTCTGGAAATCCCAGTTTTTATGAGTCTGTCATAAACGAGTTTGCCAAAGATGACAGAAGAATAGAGCTGCACTACAAGTAACAAGTTTAGTCTTTTTATAATTTCATTTAATTTGCATCCTTTTCTTCAAATGTCACGGCATGCCACTAAGCCAACATGATATCCAACGATCGGTAACGGCCATGGAACTAGAAGAAGATGAATAAAAACCAAAAATGAATCAGGCGGTGGACAAACCAAGTAAAACTAAAGATTCCACTTTAACGCGAAAAAAAAAGGATTCAAGGTACATAGAACTATATAACAATAAAAACATCAAAATATATGCCCCGTTTTGTAAGGCAAAAAAAAATAATAAAAACATTTTGTTTAAATATGTGTAAATTAGGCCTCTTAACATAAAGTTAAATTTGCCAGATTTTGTACAAATGAATTCTATTGGTCCTTGTATTTCAATAATTTAATTGTACCTATGTATTTATCTTGATTTCGTTGATAGTAATGTTCAAAATCTAATTGTCCTTATGAATAATGTCTTAATCTTCGTGTTCATATGTCATCTCTGCTACGAGGGTTGGCTATTATTCTAGCAATTTTAATTAGCAACGTCTAGTTACATATATCCAACTTTACCACAAACCTATCAATCAGTTCAATACTTGAATGTTCACAATCACTACGTTATAAAAGCAAAAATGGCATCAACTTTTTTTGTGCAAATTGGTCTAAACATCATTCTTTTATTTCTGTTTAAGTTACACTTTGTATGCCTACCAATGCAGTTTAAAAACAGGTACCTTAAAATTGTATTTAATATTTGTCCATGATCTTCATTTATAAGATTTTGTCAAATAGTCTAGGCCTATTCCAGATAATCTCCTAATAAAACGATGATAGAGGCAGAGTAGCATTCTTAATATACAAAAGATTCCCCTAAAAGGTAACACAATACTGCGCAATATCGAACACAATCAGAGTACCAAAATGCAATAGAAAAAAGATTAACATCAGTAGAGACACTAAATGAAATTCAAATAAACTAAATAACAAACAAAATAACAAAAACTATATAAACTTAATTGTTTAAAAAAGTGTGATCAAATACAAAAACATTTAAAACCTCTAAACTCCATCTCAATAATATAGAACTACTAAAAGATAGAAGAGACCGAATAGGGACATCGTGGCGGTAGAACATACCTAGAACAGACTGCACAAGTGTCAAGGTTCCATAAAGTTTTATCCTGATCCTGAGGAGTCTGAGTCCCATACTGGACTGAAAATCATAACGTATGGTTCCAGGGAATAATAGTATATTGCAAAAGAAGTGATAGATCAAGACAAAATCAAATGAGCAATACTCATTTGAGCCATATAAATCACCTTGTCCGGACATTATTTATCCAATACTCCTACAGAAGGAAAATGGCTATACAATACTTCTTCAGAAGGGAAATGATCATCTATATAAATAATTATTATGTGTGATACTACAGGCTGGTTTAGAAATAGGATACATATCAACGTCACTGAGGCAGATAAGACTTATGTCATTTGTACTGACGACTCTAGAAAACTGATCGATAGCACATTAGAGATGGTGTATTGGTTGAAATTCCAATGCATCAAGGACGGTATGAGTATAGAGCAGGATGCTCTGCGGTAACAGCACTGCACCATCCCGTACAGAGGGTGGATTACATTTTGGAAAGTCAAGAAGTAATGCTGAATGCATTCCTTGATATGGAGGGAACATTCGACTACGCCTTCTTCGAAGCCAACACAAGAGGCTTTAATATACCTAAAAGGAAAAGACAAAACAAATTGCAGATGGATAGACTGTGCAGCGTTACTTGAGGATACAGTGTCAGTATATGTAGCCAGAGGCTGTCCGCATGTAGCTACATCTCCTCTCTTGTGGAATCTGATCATAGATGGGCTGATAGCTACTCACCAACGAGCATATGTATATGATATGATATGTATGTGATTAAGTCTTCAATGGACTTCAAATCTAGGTCTCAATATAAGCTCCCAGTACTCCACAACAATTGTGAAATATACTAGAAGAATAAATTTATAGGAATTGTGTCTTCTAAGTCCGAATGGTATAAATGTAAATCTTATGAGTACATCGGGATAAATATTTAACTTGAGGCTTACTTGAAATCAGCAGAGAGAACGAATAACCAAGAGAGTGGTGACTACGTTGATTATAAGCAGATGCTGGTTTAAATCCCGAATGTGGGGTTTAAAACCAGACATGTTATATTGGATTTATAACTTGGTGGTAAAATCAACAATTACATATTCATCGATGGTATAGTGGCTAAAGGTGCAACAAAAAATTGCCACCCCCAAATTAAGCAAGGGGCAAATAATTGCTTGACTTAGCCATAGCTATGAAGGCCTTACTGGACCTTCCTAGGTCAGGACATAGTAACATCATTAATGAAATCATGGATTTCAGAATGGCTTCAGAAAAGAACCTGGACCCGAACGAACACAATATACCTCCCACTGGGATAATACAGCAGATGAAGCACGTGACAAAATGTATGTTAAATAAACATGCGCTAATAGTGCAGAAGTACTGAGGAAAACAAGCATCATTTAGGTCACAGAAAGAACAGGCTTCCTTACTGGTTAGTCTAGCGGATAGCTGCACATAATGGAGCTGTATTATGGAGACTTAAGCTGCAGATCTATATCTTGCATGATTGAGAGGTAGTAGATTGCATGTGTCAAACATTTTTTCGAGGCTACCCTGTGACTACAAAAACATATGGTACCCATCTACTAGACTTTACAAACAGGTATAGGATTCCAGAATTCTGGAATGGGTATTGGTTTATAACAGACAGCTTTAGAAAAAAAAGTTTTTCTTCATTTAGATTATATCTATCTAGTAAGTCTCTCCCTAGTTGTTTTTTATTTGTACTCCTACTGTTTTTTTTTTAGTTTTCGTTGCTCAGTCAATCCTTAAACAGTTAAGCATCATAATACGCTAAGCTGCACTAATTTTTAAATTTTTAATGTATCAACATTGGGTTTAGAGTACCAGCTGCTTTTACTTACCAAATATACTTATATTCAAAGGTCTTTGCCATGACAGGATCCTTTTTATTGTCAAACCAAAATTGACAATACGTAGTCACATTTGCTTCTATTCTATCAATCATACCTAGGATTCTAACAGTTGGTCCTAATCTGTTGTTTGGCCTATTATCTAAGTAAGCACCATATAATTGGAAGGTGCCATTGCTAGTACGAAGAGTCTGCCAATAAATATTGTTAAACTCTAAATCGAACATCGACGGAAATCTAAAACAAAACGTCTTATTAATACGAGAACAGTGGTACAGATATTTATCGATAATATTAATTATACAAAAGGTTTTTGTTATTAATAAGTCAATTGTTAGATTGAAAAAACGGATAATAATTAACCACAAAACTTTTTAACAAATTAAAAAAAAACTGATTTAACTTTTGAGGTAGAAAACAACACGACCCCACTCTCTGCGGGTGGGGCAGGCTGCAACTTTGAAATCTTAAATAATAACACCCATTTTCATTGCAGATTCTGAGTCTACAAAATATTCTTAACAAACCGTATTCAAAATTAGTTTGTAGACTTCTAATCTGTATGTTTTCTGTGATTACAGCGCCATCTATGGCGAATCGAAAAAAAATTCAATAAAACTTTATTTATTTCTTCACGTAAAATCCTAATATGTAATAAAAAATGTGGTTTTCTATTTAAAGAGGATAAAGGGCTTAGGACCAATGTAATGATTTAATACGCTTTTGAGTTTACTAATGCTGACCATTACTTGTAAACGTCGGCCGTCCAATTTAGATGAGCAGTTTCCAAATAAAAATCATTTTTTATTTGTGTTATTCTGTTTAAGACTTTAGCTACTCTTCTGATAGTTTGTTGTAATAAATGAATAAATCAATCAGTGACAAGTAAATAGATCTTGCTTTGAGCGATATTGATATCAGTATGTGAGCCAACAAACGGCTCCATCACTAAAACGCCATGTTTAATAATAAACTCGAAGATATCAAGTGCCCAGTAAAACTCAAAAAGCTTTCGTTATTGTTCAAACATCATATGCCGAAATGCACACATCTCTTTGTCGAATATTCAGCTTCTATTCGGCTACGCAATATTTGGTATTCGGTATTTGATTAACTCACTATTGGCGACAGTAAGTATTGTCAAGTTAAAGGTGATCAAAAATAACTCTTGTAGTAATGTAAGTTAGAACAGGACTAAACATTGATCAAATGTGATCAAATTGTGGTAATACAAACCGGCCCCGTTGGTGCTAATTTAATAAGAAAATGTAATGTAAAGTAATCGAATGAACTTTTCTCCAATAAAGTCGTCCCACGAACGCATTTTTAAGTATGTTTTAAAATGTATAATATATGTCTGAATTGTCAATATGAATGACGAAGATAAAATTAAATTATTAGAGAAATTTTTCGTATTACCAAGTAACAAAACAAATAATCCATTGAAAAGTTACATTTAGGGTTGCATATTTCAGAGGCCACAATTTAATTTTTTTGGTGTATAGGGGGGTTACTATAAGCTTAAGTTCAAGTTTGTGGGGTCGCCACCCTTGTCCCCTAGCCGCCATCTTGGAAAAATAGGTGCAAAGGGTTTTCAAACTGTATCTCTTAAACTAACAATCCTACAGAAAATTTTATAAGAAATTATTTGTAATAAATTAAATTGTCTACAACTTTCTATTACTTTTATCGTAAAATGAAAAATAAAAGTTATAAACAAAAAAAAAAACAAATTTTCTTTTGGGCGTTATAACTTTTTTCTGGTCATTTTACAATAAATCGACATTAGAGCAATTTTATAGAGCGTTTTTAACGAAGTTGAGCGGGTTTTTGAATACTCATAAGTAGACTTCGGCAAATATGCATATTGCATATTTTGCATATTGTGCATATTTTATGCAAATATTTCATATTTTGGCATATTTGTATAAAATTTTGCATAAAGTGCATAAAAGTTCAGATTTTTATACTGTATTTGAAAATTTTTAAACATACCAATTTATTTCAATTCTTGTATAAAATTTTGTAGTCATTTTAATCAAGAAATGATCTAAGTACGTAATCTCTACAGGTACAAAACATTTACAATTTCAAAGAAGATCAATTTAAGTAGCCCTCAACATTCTTAGAAAGTCTCGGTCACTGAGGCATTCAGTTATTGGATAATCGCTAAGGGTTCGCTCATTTGCATTTGATGATCTAATCCCCAAATCTATCTACAATTTATTGTATCTTAACAGCAGGTAAACGGCTAATAGTTTTGTTCCTAATTTAGGGATTTTCCAAAATCTCCCAGTTTATTGAATTAGGTACCTAAACATTTCTAATTTGATGCTCAGATTTGTAAATCATTTTTGTTTTGATATTCAAAGCGTAAACACTCGTTGTGCGTAACAAAAAGGAAGATTGTGATTTTATAATGCCTAAAACAACCAGTGCTTCAACTTGGATTAAACCTTATAAAGAGCTGTCTATGGATATGGGAAAAATCTACTGTTCAGTCTGTGGCAAAATTGTAAGTATCTAATATTTTCTATTAAATATCTAATATTTCATACATACAGGGTGTTTCCAAATGACACTTACAACGTTTGACTGTAGATACTTCTCGAAAAATTGAACAAAACGAATAGTTAATGAGGGGTCAAACTTATTTACTTTTCGAGATACAGGGTGTTAAAATTAAAAAAATTAAATTCTTTTAGTTAATAACAACAATAACTTTAAAACCAATAAACGTATTTACTTGAAATTTAGTACTCGTAGGTTGTTTTTAAATGAAAAATAGCTTCCTTTAGTGAGAAAAAATTGTCCATGGTACAATACAATGGTGTGTATTTAGAAAAATTTTTCACCTTTACTTTTTTTATGAAGTCAGCTATTCTAAAACACAATTATTTTTATTGTAATTGAATTAACAAAAAAAAAAACTTTTGTTGAATTTTAAAATAAGTTATATGATGTACTAATGGTTAGTAACAAAAACTAATTTGTGGATTAATACTGCATTTAAAACACTTAGCGAGTGTTTTTTTTTTCCAAACCAGTTAGTTATTTGATTAACCAAAAACACCTTGTATATTTTTATATTTTAAAGGTTGGGTTAAAATAAAGGTTTTTTTTTTATTTATAGATAGCATGTGAGAAGAAATTTCAGATAGACCAACATGTGAGAACTGCTTCACACATTGCAAAAAAAGGAAAAATAGGAGGAAAACATCAAACTTCAATGGCTAAATGTTTCCAATCTACTTCAAAAAAATTAGATGAGCAAGAAACTTTTAATGAAGACTTGTGTCGCGCATTAGTGTCTGCAAACATACCGCTTTCAAAATTAGCAAATGTAAATTTTAGTTCGTTTCTAAAAAAATATTGCAAACTTAATGTTCCAAGTGATTGGTCTCTAAGAAGAAATAATGTGAACGGGCTATACTCGTCGGTGTTAATTAATATTAAGGAAGAAATTGCAGATAATTATTTTTACATATCTGTAGACGAAACCACTGATTCCTCAGGAAAGTATATTGCTCATTTATTGATTGGTGTTCTTAAAGAAGATACCTTACCAAAATCTCATCTTATTTCATGCCAGCAACTTGAGAAAACAAATGCTTTAACAATTTCGCGTTTTATACAAGAAACATTAGCAACTTTTTTTCTTCCGACAACTATTCCTTCTAATAAATTACTGCTTATTTTATCGGATGCTGCTCCTTATATGGTGATAAAGCAGGACAAAATTTAAAAATATTTTTCTCAGATTTAATACATGTTACTTGTGTAGCGCATGGATTAAACAGAGTTGCAGAGGAAATACGAAAAAAGTTTCCTCTTGTAAATACCATGATATCCAGTGTCAAAAAAGTATTTCTTAAATCTCCTATAAGAATTCAACTTTATAAAGAAATGCTACCTAACATTCCTCTTCCACCACAACCTATTTTAACGCGATGGGGAACATGGTTAGAAGCAGCTAATTTTTATGCAGATCATTTTGTTAAAATAAAGAACATAATTGATACGTTAACAGATGAAAGTTCCCAATCTCTTTTGGATTCTAAACAAACTTTTCAGAGTAACTTGCTTCAACAAGAACTTTCATTTATAAAATCAAATTTTAGTTTTGTTCAAAAAACAATTACTCAGTTAGAATCACCAAAACTGTCATTGTTCGAAAGTACAGCATTAATAAAAGAATTTGCGTCATGTTGTCGGAACGTTAGAGGTAATATTGGAAAAGATATTTTAAAAAAATTTGAAGCTACTATGGAAAAAAATAAAGGTTACCATATTCTTTCTGAAGTAGTCAGTGTTCTAGCTGGAAATATTTCGGAAACAATTTAGAACCAAATGTTTTGGTTAGTTTGAAAAATGCTCCCGTTACATCAGTTGGTGTTGAACGAAGTTTTTCCATATATAAATATATGTACTCAGACAGAAGCCACAAGTTTTTGTTAGAAAATTTTGAACACCACTTGGTCATTTATTGTTACCATAATTCTAAATAAGTTTATTCATACTTAAAAATGATGTAGTTACTTAAAATAAATGTAAATCTTAATGAATAGTAGGAAATATTTAGTTATGTACACTTTTTTTTTTAAATAAAATTGTTACTATTTTACGATTTTTTTATTTATTTGTATGCATATTTTGTAAAATATTTGCATATTTTCGGGTAAACACGTGCATATTTATGCGCATATTTTCTACATTTTTATTTGCATATTTGCCGAAGTCTACTCATAAGAATACAATAAAAAAAGGAACCATTAGGCTTAGTTTTCTGTTATATATTTTTTTATTCACATAATTTATTATTTTTTTTACCATTCCTTTGTTGTTATTGATTTATTATCGACTCTTTACCCCACCACAAAACTTTGAATATCATTGGTTTTTACAATAATTTCTAATCAGTGTACATTTAAGAGAATCATAAGCAGGTAGAAAAGTCAAAAGTCAAAATAATTTTCCCTAGCAGGTTCAGTTGTTTTCCCCCTCTGGTTATTCTTTCAGTTGTGCTACATATTTCGCCGCGTACAGATGTATTTAATTGTGATAAATTTCTTGGTAATGAAAAAAACAAAACAAACTTAAAATATCTTCTCAAAACTGCTCTATCAGAGGTGGGTTTTGCTGAATCAGATGTAGATACAGTCATCATCCGTTGTGCGCTTGCTGTTTCTCAATCCTATGATTATGTGACTATCGCAGCAGAGGATTGCTTTTTCATAATGCGACACAACAACAGTAGCTTACGAGATCAGCAAACTTAAATTCAATAGAATTTTACAAAAACATCCCGAGTTAGCTAGCGGAACAGCATTATTTCCAAAACTCCAACACTCACCTCAACGATCGCCGAAAAGCAGGCCTCAAATGCTCTGCAGTGTGATCTGCAGTAACAGCATCGAAATATCAAAATTAATCGAAGAAAATGAATTCGGCGAAGAATTACCCACAATGATGCCACAAACCTCCCGTTATTCCGCAAACATTCACCTCTGATAGTGAATTAGATCCTTTTTACAAAGAAAACAACTTTTTAAATATATAATTATGCTCAATATTATTTCTCCTGTAAATTGTCCGTGGATTAGGCTTACTGGAGATAAAACGTAAAAAAACGCGCTCCAGACTATGTCAAAAATTAATGATAGCATATAGGAATGTTAAGAAAATGTTGAATGTTAAGAAAAAGACCCAAAAGAAAATTGTTCCTTTTTAGTAAATTAGTAAATTTTTATTTATAACCTTTTTTATTTTCCATTTTTACGATAAAAAGTAATAGGAATAAGTTGTAGACAATATAATTTGCTACAAATAATGTCATGTGATAAAATGTTATGTAAAGGTTGTTAGTTTACAAGATACAGTGCGAATACCCTTTGCAGCTGTTGTTCCATGACGAGGGCCAGAGGACAAGGGGACTACCTCATACACTTGAACTCAAGCTTATAAGTACCCACCAACACAAAAAAAATTGCATCCGCTGAAAATAAGCATTTCAATGGACTGAAAATAACTTAATTTGTACATATTTTAAAAATGATTTCCAATTATATGGGTCGACAATTAAGAATTTTTTGTTGCTACTCTACTGTAATGAACTGTGATTTCAAAAAAGAGAGTGAAAAATTAAAATAAAAATGTATTAATTAGAAGTAACAATTGAAGAAGAGCGCAGTCAGGCAACTACTCACGCCTCATCGATTATTTTTAATGATGGAAACCATGAATAATGCTAGCTATGAAATCTTGGTTCGTTAAGCGGTTTCAAGTATCGAGGCCATTTTAGACCCCAACTGTTTTAAATTAAGGAATAACAAAAAAGCATCATTCATTCATATGGGTTTTGTAGCGATCTTAAAATATATTGTCAGATTTCGAAAACGTTTGTCTTTTATGTTAAAAACCTTAAAGATTATGTTTAAAATAGTTATAAGTAAATGTTAGATTTTAATATTAATGTTAGGTTTTATGGTATAACAGGTACCAAAATGTTTCTTAAATTTTTTTTTTCAATTGGCAGCAACACTACTAACTTTATTAGCGGGTACATTTCATTTATTGTTGCTCTTTTTCTGATGTTTAAGAAAGTAGAAAGAAAAGAAACAATTGAATGAAAGAGATGGGCGATATACAGATATCTAAATTTTGAGAACGAAGGGTAGAAGAAACTGTCCAAGCTAACCAGTCGATGTCTTGTGAAAGAAAGTTCTCAGAATAATCTATTGTTTTAATTTTATTTCCTTTGAAGTTTTTGACATTTTCGAGAGATTTTTTATTAAATTTTTTATAATTATACGTGAGGTCAATAGTCAATAGTAATTAAAATAATTGTTCGGCATATTTTCGATAAGTTTAGTTCAAAATAAAACTATTGCAGGGTTACAAACAAACATCAAATCAAGTCATAAGTTTTAAGTTGCGAAGTTGTCGGTGCTGCATTATAGGATTTTTTGTTTGAAACTCTGTTAAAAAAATATGGTCTATGGTCTGGTTGCGTAACCCATTTATGTAGGAGGAATACGGATCTACCATGAGTGTTATATTTAGTAATATTGAATGTCTCTTCTACAATGGTTCGTGTTTTCTTGTTGGCGGTTTTCTAAACGAAGTCGGTTAGTGTTTCAAGGTAATTAGTCTTTAGCTTTTTAGTTGTCGGGCAACTTTCCGGGCATTATAATGGCTATTACCTTTAAGCGTTTGAGTTCTTGTGGAATATTGCCAATTTACATGATATTCATGAAAAGTGAGCCAGCCATATTTTGTATGCTTTTCATAAGTTATCACGAATTCAGGGTGAAGAAACCGTTGGAACCTGGCACCTTTACTGGCTTTACATCCTTGTAGCTTCTAGAGTATCTGCTATGTCTTCGCTAGAGAGGGCGGGAGTGTTAAGTTTTTGAGGCTTCGTGTTTTAAGATTTTAAGTTCACGCTTCACCTGAATTTTACGTGCTTTGTATTTTGGTGCCGTAGATATCTTTACTAAATGTAAAGTTATGGTATCTAGTTTTCCCACTGTGATCGTTGCATGGTCAGACTTTTAACGCGCATTTACACATTAACACATTCAAAATGGCCGGTTGCTTCAAGCGTTCTTTCTGAGAAAGACTACAGAAAAATACTACAGAAAAAGTGCTAATAACCATTTTTGTGCAAGATTATCTCAGCTACATTTCTTGTTTGAAACATTTTTTTACGGCGTCCAGATTCTTGGTAAATCTATGTTTTCCGTTACCCCCATCCCATCGAGGAGCGGGTTTATGGAGAAGCCCGGGGTAGGAGTGGCATACTTTTTGCATCTTTTTTGGGGTTTCAAAATTGACATTCTCAGCACAACTTATCTTAATCGTATGATTTTTAGAGTTTCAGTGGCATTTTCGTCTCTGGCGACTGCGACTGGAGTATTCTTTCCATGCACGTTTAGGTATAAACAAAGTTTAGTTGCAAGCATCACAATTTTGACGAACCATATCTTGATTATCGTTAGTCCTAGAATATGTTGCAATAAAAAATTTTAAAGTACAGATAATGAGCTTTCTTTTTTATTTAGTAATGCGTATACCTAAATGTTCAAGAAAAAAAATTATAATAAAATGTTTAAAAAATAGCCGTAAAACTTAACAAAAATCGTTAAAAATAGAAAACTTTGAAGAACAGAATCTTGCTTAAAATTAGTCCTTATAGTACCTTTTACTGTGGACTATTTTAAAGGTAATTAATTTTTTTGTAGATTAAATGTACCACTTCATATATCTAAAACTGCGTAGAAAAAAGTTATAGAACAATGTTTGCGAAAAAATAGAGAAAATGGCCAGAAAATGGTGAGAGTGGCGAATTTTGAAAAATGGTATCTGAGATACTGTAAATTCTAAATACTTTTACTAAAAGTCATTTTGAAGAGAAATCATAACAGTTTTTTGCCTATACCTACACCCCCGTGGAAAAAATTATGGAACAAAAAAGAAAAATCGCTTGTTTCCTGTTTTTTTTTGCTTCGTGTTTTGAATATATTTTTGTCAAAAAAAAATTATTTATAACTTTAAACGTGACATTTCGATAGGAAATTTAATTTTGAACAACTTTTCTGTAGATTTTAATGTACGGTAACTTCATAGACCCAAATGCACCGTACATAGGGAAAAATTCATCCCTTTCTCAAAAACGCACCCCTTTCAATAGTAGCACACCTCGGTTTTTCCATATCCATTGACCATTATGAAACAATAAAACCCCTTTAATGTTGAAGTTCCTTTTAGCCCTATTTTAAACATAAATCAATAGCCTATAACATCCAAGCTGTGAAGTAGTTCATCGACTATTTGTCAATCGCTGTATTCAAGGAAGCCTCTGGTATAATTTTATCATTCTAGTTAAGAATGTATTTGTGTGCGATACCCTTGGTATATTCATCTTAGCCGTACTTATCATGACACCGATAACTATGTTATAATTTTTACTGGTAGATGGTATCCGACCCAAATATTTGTCCAGCTATGATGGCAAATCCAACCCAGTGGTTCTTTTGAAATTCAATCTTGGAGAAAGAATAGAAGTGATTAGGGGGATTTGACTTCTTTTCTATTGGAAATTGACTGTCGGGTGGAACTCTTGGTGATGCCCTTAGAGGCATGTGTCTGTTATCGTACCAGATGATCCTACGCATGGAATGCAAGATGTGCGTGTTCGTCTTGTGCTTTTTTATCAATGTATCCCAACTGCATTAGTTCTTGCATGGGGTTGTTAGTCCTCTACTAGGGGCCTCCTTAAGTGACGGGTAGATGAAGGCCTTACAGATATGGGTGTTATGTACATGAAAAATGATATACCCGTTACGGACCCAAAATTAGCCAAAACAGTGTGGCGTCTGTCTCAGAATGAGCGGCTGCAAGCAAACTAACTGCTAACAAGCGTGGCATTTTAATGTCAAAAAACCCCCTTTAATAAAAGTATCACAGGGGACAATAACCCAAAATCCCACTTCCGTAAGCCGATCTGTCTCAAAGATTTTGGAGGAGGTTTGTTAGGAGTGATAAAATTTGAAGGCTCTAGACACGCATTCCGTAGGACCTAGTTAACTGTTAGACTTATTGTTATTATATAGACCAGAGAACTAAGGATTTTTCCGTGACATTCGTTAATACAGGTATCTAACAACTGCTTTTGATAAATATGGTGATATCGAAAAGTGATACAATTTTACTGAAAAAGCATAGAAAATCCTTTAAAATGAAGGTTTTAAAAGTTGTTTTTATTAATCTGTTGCTTAATGATTGCAAAAATAGCTTTAAAACAGCAAAAATTAGTGATTTTTTGAAAACTATTAATAACTTTTCTAAAAATTCACAAAATATTTGATTTTGTTTGAGAATAAGGAACATGTCACAAATATTCATCATTAAAAATTTCAAGAAGTTTGACTTAATAGTTATTGCAAAATTGAAATTGTTTATCCCAAAAAGCTTTTATCTACAACGTTATTATGCGTAAACTATTGGGTATTAGGTCTACATAAATTTTAAAAGCACCAGATTAAAGAAAAACTCTCATTTTATCAAATTAAGTTATTTAAAGATTAAAAAGTTTATGTAAAATATTGTAAAATAGGTTTGTAAAAGTACTGTGATGTTTAGCTTATGAACAATTAAAATAGCTCAGACGCAATAACATAGGAAGTTTTTTTTTGTATTCGTTATGTTGGCATGTTACACGTATTCAAAAAAAACATAATGTTCCACGACTTTTAAAACCCAAGTTAGCTTATTTTTGAGAACAGAAAGTCACCAGGGCTTTATTTATAAAAAATGAGCATTTTCAAACGAACCTTTTGCAACATTAAAAGTTCAAGTTTAGACCAAAACAAATTTAAAACGATTTCTTTAAAAATGAGCCGTACTTAACGCGCCAAAGATAAAGGGTTTAAAAGCAAAGCGATTGTACTATTTTAAAAACTGAATTCATAAATTCAAATTTATAAATGTCGCCATATATTCGGTTCTAATCAACGAAAATTGTCGTTTTTTTTTTTAACGGGATAACTCGTGACATAGAGAATAAAAATGTAGAGACCGACCGATTAATCGGCTTCGGCATCGGCTTCGGCCACCTTCGGCCAATATTTAAACCTTCGGCCTAAATTCGACTTCGGCCGAAACAAAGTCGAAGGTATCGCCGAAGGTGGAATAATAAAATGCTCTGTCAGTATACTATACTACTATACTATAGAAATGAAATAATCTCTGAACAATATGCTTCAGCGAGTCTTTGATAATTTGAATAATATTTACACCCTATTTTATACCCTTAACTAAAACGTTTTACAAACTTTCAGGTCAGGTAGTAGGTAGGATATAAATTTTAACAATAGGCCAAGATGTCTCAAAGATCATCATTTGAATATTTCTCACGTAGTAAAATTCTGATAATAATAATTTTATTGTATTTGTTAAAACTCACGATTACTGGTGTTTTGACTAGATACCTAAATGGCAAAACATCGACCATTGACTATAAATGTTTCGACTTTAATGTTTTTTAATGTTATTTATTTTTATTATCGCTTCTATTACCAAATAATGTATGAGTGTTTGACTTTTTTATCTCATAATTTCATATTTTTGTTTACCACTTATCAGGTAATAAAAATATAATGCACATTATTTAAATTTTTAACATATAATAGGTATATTTTTAGTCACCTTCGGCTTCGGCTTCGGCCGAAGATATCCTACAGGCCGAACTTCGGCATCGGCTTCGGCTTCGGCCAAAAAAATCACATTCGGTCAGTCTCTATAAAAATGATTTGGTTAATGTGTGAACTGTTTATTTAACCAAATAATTTGTTTAAACAATTTAAAATAAATACTTATTTTGCAAAATTTTACTTTTCTCTTATTAATTAGTAGGAAAGGTTATGAAATATTAAGCAACTTGAATATTTATGTATTATAGTAATAAATAATATATTTTAACAATAATTTAAAAAATATATAATTTTTCTTGAACTATGCTTATTATTTTTACAATTACTCACTTTTTCTCAAAAACATTACTAATACATTTTACAGAAATTAATTGTTATAAACTTTGTATAATTATACATAAAAATTATGGAATTAATCTGTAGGTATATATAATTATAATTAACATATGATAATTTACATACTTACTTTTACTATTTTTATTTATAATTATACTAGGTTATTATAATTATAAAGTTTATAACAATTAATTTGTTTGTAAATCTGAAACTCGCACATATTCGCTCCGTGCGTGACCATGGTAGGGGTACTTTGAAACGATGCCAGCGTGCGTAGTGGCGAAATATGACAAAATTGGCCCTACCTTTTTATGCATAAATTTTATCAAAAATATGTGCAAATACATATTGCGTATTTAATTGTGCTAATAATAGCAAAAATAGTAAGTGTAGTTTTTATAGGTTCCCAAAGATTACATATAAATTAGAGAAAAGAAAAAGATGGATCCGTGCTATTAATATGAAAAAGTAAATATCACATAACTTCATTTTTATGCAATTGAAATAGAAAAGAATTTAAATAATTTACCTTAAATGATATTTTATAAGGCTTCAAGCTAACTGCAGAGTGCCTGATGACTTTAGCTTTTATATTATAACTTTTACTATTACTGTTTTTAATTATATGCTCTTTCACGTGAAAAACTTGATTTGCCAGTACTAGATTTTTCCCTTTCTTTTCCGTTTGTGGTTGAAAAGATATATTATGATGAATTTTGAGAAACCCAGTTTTTAATACTACATTTATTTTGTACATAAACTAAAAACATATAATTAAAAAGTTAATTATTAATAATTGTCAATTCGCATGTATTTAACAATGTCAAACATATGTAATATGTTTAACCTGAAAATTGGTAGGTCCAAAACTGTCAGATGAAGGCGGTAGGTGTCGCGTCAGTCACGCACGGAGCGAATATCCAGTTGAATCAGCGCGAACCTACACTTTGTAGTTCCGTTTGACTGGTTTCATGGGCATATACTGACGATTTTTGAATCGAACCATGGATTTGTCGACTGTTCAATGTTGATTAGGCATTTGAGGGAAAACAATTGTTTCACCTAATCTAGATAAGAGTGGTCTTATTTGATAGAGTTATAAAATAATCTAGCATCTAATCATTAGAGGACCAGTAATCTTTGAAACCAGGTAGATTTTCATGTCCATAATGGACAGTCCATTAGTATATTGACACCCAAAAAAGCTTAATTGCATCTTTGTTTGTGCTACTGCAATTTTTATTTTTTTTTGGAGTGTCATATAAATTTATTTGAAAAACTATATGGCAAAAAAGATCTTCGAGAAATACATGTAAAAATAAATACGAGTTTCTACCTAATCAGGTAAATTTAGGCCAGTCTTCTTCAAATGCTTCTATTTTTTTTAATATCTAACATTGTCAGTCCGCTCCAAGAAGTTGAGCGGAGATAATTGAGTCTCATTGTGTGTGCCGGAAGAACCTATCAGGTGTGTCGCGAGATTTACGAATACGATATTTTTATTTATATTTTTTTACTTGTTATAATATTCCAATCATGCATTCAACTATTTTTTTAACTATTAAGTATATACCACGTTATACCAATCAATAAAGTGCCAATCCGTCATTGCGGAGCAACACGTGACGTACGCCGACGCGATCCGATTAACCAGTTTTTGCTTTATGCTTTGCATTTGGAACAAAATCATCAAAGCGTTTCCCAAAAACCGCGCGAGTATTTTCAACGTCTACGTTGTTCCATTCAATCATCCTCCGTTATAATGGAAAAATGAATAAAACTCCCAGATAAGGCACTTTTAGCATCATATAAAGTTTCTGAATTGATTGACAAAAAACAGAAAGCCCTTACTATTGGTGAAGAGCTTATAACGAAAAACCAGTTGATAATAATTACCTAAGAAATACATCAGCCTCATAAAAATGACATTGCAGGGTTCAAAAGCCGCAGTCAGAGTAGATGGACAACTGACTCCCTTGTTTAACATCAACATGGGAGTAAGACAGGGAGATGCCCTATAAACCATGCTATTCAACCTAGTTCTTGAGGCAGTCATCAGAAAAACCAATATAACCGGCCATATAAACACCAAATCAGTACAAATTACTGCATATGCAGACGATGTAGCCATCATTAGTAGGAATAAGCCACGACTAATGGAAGTGTTCAAACAAATTGATCCTGAAGCAAGAAAAAGAGGTCTCAAAATAAACGAAGCAAAAACGAAGTATATGAAAGTCAAAAGAATAACTGACAATGAAAATAATATCACAATAGACAACTATACTATCGAACGAGTGGATGCCTTTACATATCTCGGCACAGAAATCAATCAGAATATCTCCGTAAGTAGCGAAATTAATGCACGTATTTCCAGCGGGAATCGTACATACTATGCTAATAAAAGATTGATGACATCGAAATTATTAGACAAAAGAACCAAAATGACTATCTACAGAACACTGATTAAACCCGTAGTAACCTATGGATGTGAAACTTGGGTAATGACGAAAAAAGATGAAGCCCAACTCAGGACATTCGAGAGAAAAATACTGAGGAAAGTATATGGCCCGGTACAAGAGGAAGATGGCACATGGAGAATCAGGAGAAACGACGAGGTTAATGAGTTAAATGAAGGTTATGACATTGTAAGATTTGTGAAAAGTCAAAGACTGTCATGGCTGGGACATGTGCAGAGACAAAACGATGCAAAAACAACAAAGAAAATGTTACAATGGAAGCCCATAGGAAGGCGAAAAAAAGGAAGGCCCAGAACGAGATGAAAGAAGGACATAGCCAGACAGGCAAAGACCCATCCAGGGTTATGATGCCAAAAGAAGAAGAAGAAGAAGAAGTTGATAATAATTACTCATTGCTTTTTACATCGAGAAGCTCTAGTAGTAAAAACTACGGATGGAAGCCAACTGGGTGAAGTTATTCATACTGTTGTTTCTATGATCAATTATATCAAAACTCGTACGGTGAAATCAAGGGTGTTTGAGAAACTTTGTAAAGACATGGTCGCAGATCATAAAGTCTTGTTATTTCATAGTAAAATTCGTTGGCTTTCGAAAGGAAAAATACTAAACAGAGTTTTAGAACTTAAAGACGAACTACTCGAATTTTTTAAAACAGAAGATGGTTAAAGTGGTTTTTGTAAAAATCTTAAAAACCTTCTTTGGTGTGCTAAGTTGGCTTACCTTTCTGACATTTTTAATAAGCTAAATTCTTTGAATGCAACTATGCAAGGACGAAAGGAAACCTTAATATCATCAACTGATAAAATAAGTGCGTTCTCCAAAAAACTTACATTCTGGAACTCGGTTATAGAAAAAAACGATTTGACTGCTTTTCCCGAAACCTCTATAACTTTAATTAATTTGAAATCTGAAGAACAGACTTTACTAAAGGAGAGCATGGAAGAGCACTTATGTAAGTTGCAAGAAGGGATAACTAAATACTTTCCCTCTGTCTTGAGTGCTAACTGTGAATGGTTGATTGCATTTGACGAGAACAACGTTATCAAGGCAGAAATAACCTATTCTGAAAAGGAAAATTTAGAGAAGTAGCTCCGGATGTTTTTTGGATTTCAGTTAAGAATGAATATCCAGAATTAGCAAAGAAAGCAGTATTCCTTTTACTGCCGTTTTCGACATCGTACTTATGTGAATCTGCATTTTCTACTATGAAAAATATAAAATCTAGCTACCGGTCTCGACTACTTGATGTGGACAGCGAGATGAGTGTGTGTCTGTCTACAATTCGTCCTCGGATAGATATACTTTGCAAAAGTCATCAGGGTCAAATTTCACACTAATTTTATGTATTCTTTCTGTTTTGTTTTTTGCTTGTTATGTTCTTACGAAATAAAAAATAATATGTGTAATACATTCATCTGTACTTACACCTACCACTAGCAAAAATTTGAACATATAAGGGTGACCGCTGGACTAACGTATATTCGCCTTCACTATATCGTTCCGTATTGGTCCTTTCAGCACCTTCGAGATCTATATTTTCAGAAAGTTCTTCATCCGTACTGATGACTACTTCATCAAACAAAACTTCTTCCAAGTCTTCTTCAAGTGATTCATTATCATTTGGGATTATATCTAAGAGGGCTTCTACGCGTCGATTGGTAATTTTTTTCGGATCCTCAAATATCCAACTCTTTTTCTTATCTTAAATATTTTTTAGTTTTCATTGTCCATCATAAAAATTTATAGTGGTAATTCACGTAAACCACAAAAATAGAACTTAATTTATAATGAGCACTACAAAAACACAAACTATTCAAGATATTGCAACATAAACGTTGAAAATAATACTGACTTCTCTATCAGATTTACTAATGAAACAATTTAATGTTGAGACTGTTTTAATTTGTATACATATAATTCATATAATGAAATATAAAAATATATAAGTTATGCAACACAATAAAAAAATTGGTTAGGAACAAAAACTAGTCATAAAATAGTAACTTGAAATATAGTAGGTGGTATATGTGGGTAACCAGTCTGCCAAAATAGTTAAGATTATCTGAAAAAGGCCACACTGATGCAAAATAAATGCAAACTGACTATGATGGAAAGGCAGAGGAAGAAAAGGTCTACATCCAAATATAGATGTTTGGAGCTGCTTAGATAGATAAACTCCCATTCGCAACATTGTGTCTATAACTCCATTTTTAATGATGACTGTTGTAGTCTCCAACGTTGACTGCAGCGTAAGGTTGTGTTTAAATAACTGGGCCGGCCAAGATGTAGCAGGTGGCTTTAAATATTAAAGGCGGTCACTAGAAGTTAAAATAATTAAATTACTTTTACGTAACACAGTTATCCACAAACCATTCCAGTAATAATCGATATTCAGTAACAATATGATATATTATGAACTAAGTGTTCATAATATATCATAATGTGTTAAGAGTTAATATTATCGCATATTATCGGGTATAATCCTTATTACAAAGGATAGAATAAGATGCAATGGCATATTGTTTTTACAATATCCCTATCCAATTATTATTTCGTTTAAATAGAGTATCGTTATTTTCATAAAATAGTAGTTAACCTTTGCACCATCTTTGAAGCTTAAAGTGATCTCGTGATCATTGTCACGATTTATTTAACCAATGTCCTCAAAACCATAATTGGCGTTTGTTGTAATAAGCAACTCTGCATACACAACTATGCCGAGTTTAAACAGTAGCAAGGCATTTTCTAAACATATACTTACAAAAAAACATTATGTCATGATGTGGAGAGGCTGTTAAAAATAAAAATCTTACACTATAATCTACAATCTATTAAATTTTGAAAATGTACATAAAAAAGATATACTTGGTACGTAATAAAGTCATTAGATTTAACCTGGATAACGTGGGACCGCTCTGTATATTACTGAGACTGAAGTAGTTTACTTATAAATAAGAGCACTCAAATTCTGAACGTGGTGGATCGAATATGTATTGCAATTCCTTTATATACGAGGCTGATCTATAAATAGCTTGAAATAAAAACATTGTGGTGTGCATTTGAGAATAAATTACATTACACAAAGGCAGAGCAAGGTTAAATGAATATCCTTCGACTAACTCGGACGTCTTCTTTTTAAGGAACTTACAAATCTTTCTAATTTGTATTATTTATTTTTTGTTTTCATTTCCTGTCGATTTGCGATTTGCCTTATTAGTACTATAATAAGCCAATTGTTGTTAAATAATGATATGCAGGAAATGCCCCAGATGTAATTACCAATATTACATATCGTAACTAACACTGAATTAATTATATGACATTGAGGATGATTACAAATCGCATTAACTTTAAAACGTATTGATTAAATATACAGTTTTAAGTTTAACCGACAGTATCATTTTTTGTCTGTATTATTCAAGTAGCTTTTCTGGCATTCGTTTGATATTTCTACATTGTTGTTTATTTAACATATAAGTAATACCCTTAATATGAATATTCTCAGTACTTGGGGTTAAAATACATCAGGTCTCAAATTTGTAGTTTGCTATTCTGCAATTACACTTCTAAGTTCCAACTGATTATTGATTTTTACATTCGTTATTTAACAGTCGTCGCTTCAATGAAAGTCTTCTAGTTTGAATAAAGACTAAAGCTACGCACTCAATATATAGATATTGAGGTGTATCTTGATCGTAACCAATTGCATAGATGAATTAATTATATGACATTGAGTCAATGATTGAGTCATCGTTGTCAATGTCAACATGACGTGGACATTGACAACGAGTAGTTTTTTTAATAAAGGTATCTAATAGAGGTATCAATCTGAGTATTCTCAGTACTTAAGGTTAAAATCCATCAGATCTCATCTTGTAATACTCAGTGAACAGTGCTACTAGGAAGTAGGCTTAGGAAACTGATACACTTTGTGTCTCGAAGGCAGCCTTGCTCAGTCGTTGGAGATAATGGACGGGATGATTTAGGAAAGTGGGGAACACGTGAAATATAAAGAGCAAGAAAGGAAAACCAGCACTGCTAAAGCCGCAGCTGCCTTTCCATTTAGAAGATATGTACAACCAGATGGTCTGGTTCCTATGGAAGTCACCATAGTAAGGATCAAAACGGGAAATAATAATATGCTGAAAATTATTTCAGCATATGTTAGACTGCACGATCCAATCTTTAATGAATGTCATTTTCGACACACAGGAGCCCACCATTATTGTAAGCGACCGCACGATCCAATCTTCAATGAAGACCTGAATGTCATTTTCGACACACAGGAACCCACCATTATTAAAGAGACCTGAACGCAAGATCGCCCAACTAGTTCGACAAGACAACCAACCGCAACGGGAGACTATTATGTGGCTATGTCTTAGAAAGACAAAACACCGTACTGGTAGGACCTACGGAACCTAGATACTTTCACGGCGGAGACAAACTTCCCACATATTTGGACATAGCAATTGTTTACAACGTGGGTCAACAACACCAAATACATTCAGTAAACGAGCAAATCACAACTCAATTTTATTGATCCTGAGAACAGTCGGAACAAACTTCTTGCAAACCCACAAGAAAAAATGGATACATTGGCCAAACTACAAAAGAATTGTAAGTGAACTGATAGGAGCAGTTCCAACAATAAATACAATAGAAGAACTTGAAGAATGTGTCTTTAAATTAGAAAAAACAAAAAAGAAGAAGAAGAGCCAACAGAACAAGAAATCAAGATGACAAAAAAACTGCTAATGAGCTAAATAGGGAAGTCAAAAAACAACTAGAAGAATATAGAAATAAAAGTTGGGACAACTATATCCAACAATTAAACCCAAACAAATCTGCGTTCTGGAAGTTTTCAAAAGTAATAAGAAAATACAAAAAACTATTTCATTTTTACACAGAGAAAATGGTATTGTGTACCTAGAAGATAAAGCTAAAGTAATGAAAAACTCTTGAAAGGGAATGTAAAAATAACTATCATCCCGATGAAGATCTAGACTTCACAAAAGAAGTAGAAAGAAGATGTAGACTACAAAAAGAAGGGGCAACATAGGTATTACACACACTCCCCTGAAGAGGTCAGACAACCGATCAAACCGATATTAAAGCCAAAAAAGCACCAGGACTAGATACCATTACGTAAAGAGCCCTGAAAAATCGGTCAGCAAAATTAATAGTATACTTAACAAATTTAACCAACAACATCCTAAGATTAAGACATTTTCCTGAGAGATGAAAAGAAGATCACGTAATAATGATAGGAGAACTAGGGAAAAACGGCGGAAAAACATTTTCATAAAACTATTGTCAAATAAGCTTATTATCAGCAATAAGCAAAATTTCAGAGCGGGTAATACTAACTAGACTAAAAGTAGAATCAGAAGCAATAGGAAAACATGTCCTTTCGTCGTACTTGGCCGATAGGAGGTCCAGGGTTCGGATAGGGCCAACCTTATCCGAAGTTATGATAATGGAGGCCGGAGTGTCACAGAGGACGGTATTGTGGCCATATCTATACCCCATATATATACGGTAGACACCCCAATCATACCCATATCCCTGTGCGGATGGGCACCAACCTAGGTTGATGCCCCTCCGTGCAGGGCACACACTTTTCTAGGGACATCAGGTCCAAAGTAATGCTCATACCAAGTAAATTCAGTAAAGTAACTAGGGAGAAAAGCTTTTAGCTACCCCTTAATTTCAGGTGGCTTAACCACAACCATGTAGAAACGGAGGGTGTTGTTCATTACCCAAATCGCCCGACGTAAAGTTCATATGCCTTCGCTACGTATGTCACACGTAGTGAAGGGTGGAGGAAAAACCTGGGGGTCAGATAGGTACCCATCCAGAATGATTAGCTCTTCTGGAGCGAGACCGGTTTGATCTTCGGACATGTGGATCCCACTGATTAGCAGTGGTATACACATGTCACTAGGGGTTGGGTTGAACGCTTCGCGCGTGTGTGTGTGGCATACCCATATCGTTGCTAAGCCTATACGCAAACGATACAGAGATGACTGCTAGCAGTATCACAACAAAAGAGAATCAATCCTAAGAACAATGAACAAAAGAGTACACGAGATATTCAACAATCTCAGGAACCATCAGCAGACTATTAAGAGAGTTCACAGACTATGACGAAATCCAGAGGACGGTATATAGTCGGCCCAGAAAGCAGTTAGCTGGATATAGAGAAGACCCAGAAGAATAATGTAGAAATGAGATAGCCAGACAATAGTCAAAAGTACAGAGTAACAGAAGGCAAAAAAAAAATAAGTGTAAAGTTTATTCATTTAGCAAATTCCCATCTGTAAACATAAGCACGTGTTGATATTCGCCCTCTCATTCGTCAAGAGGCTATTAAATATAATTTATTGCCTTAAGCCAGACGGATTCTCATATTACAGATCCAAACTTGCCACTCTATTTAAATTCAAATTGTAGCGTGTTGCTTTTTTATTCAAAATGTTTACTTTGTTATGTATCTCTCAGTTAATGAATATTTTATTTTAGCACATTTTCCTTCAATGGAACATTAAATTTTGCTCACAGTGATTAAATTTCAAGAAATTCTTACACTAATAGTTTCAAAAGTAAATATTTTTAAAAATCATATAATATACCTCAGTACAACCCTGTTTGGCTTTCACGTGCTTTTGTTGACAGATGGGAATTTGTAAAACGAATTAGGTTTAGCTAAACAAAAAATAATACTTACACCCTATTTTTATATTTTATTTATTTATTTATTTTCATTTTTACTAACCATTTACTCAAGATAAAAAAAAAACGAAAAAATATAATACACACGCAGTGTGTGATTGCCGTATACACCTGGGAATGCACACTTCATCCATTACTATTTTCTTTATCTTATTATTTTATCTTAACCTGTTACAGTAGCCATGCAAAGCTAAAAAGGAAGTATCATCAAGTAATTACTGATAGACTGCCAACCATAGGTAAGCCTCCCTTCAGACAAATCGTCCTTCAATCAACTAAAATACCCTTCAGGTAGGTCCTAAGGACCAAGTTCGCAAAATCTGATTATTGAGGTCACGTACCGATAAACGTGGGCTCAATGGCCAGACCCTTCGGATGCTCAGCCGACAAGGTGGGCAAAATTTATTTTGCCAATTTGGCGGCTGAGTGACCGAGCACACACAATCCGGACAGCGAGACACCGACTCAGGTCGATGGTTCGCTGGTAAAGTCATGTAAAAGGCAAAGGATTCAAAGATGACAACAATACTATATGTAATGGGCTTATCAGAAAAATTAAAAAGAATAGGAAATAAGTACGATTTCACAACATTAAATACAACGAATACACTGAAATCTATCCCGTCCAAAATCAAACCTAAAAACAGACCGTCTACAAAATAATCTGTGGATGCCCACAGATATGCAAACATTTCTCGGGCAATGAGCACAGAGTACAATAGAAAGATGCATCAATAATCATGAAAAAAATAGATACCAAAAAAAAAATCAAAGAGACAGGTCTGATCCTACTTAATGAAGAAAAATGTGTAGCAGACCCGTCAGCAGAATGTAGCAGGTTTGGCTGAGAATACTAAAAGAAGAATGCAACATCAATAATATTCCAACAATAGCGAATTATACCTCCAGAGTCGAAAGTCGGAGATATATCATCTACAATTATACACAACACTACAATACACAAACACATAATACACGAACACACAACACACGAACGCATAATGCACAAACGAATAATGCAGAAACATACGAAATAATCAGAATTTGATGTGCCGAGGGCACAAACTCCACTCTCAGATTTTTTCAATTTTGAAAAAACATAACCCGCTCAACACCTTGTTGGTGCTCTTTTCACACAATTCTTAATTATTTTTTTTGAAGACAATTTCCGAACCGGAAATCGAAACGTCAAACATGTAATTTTCATTGCAATTAATTGCGGCTTACTCCCATATCAATTTAATATTCAATTGTAAAGTATGAGTTAACACTTATTATTGTGACTATCTCCTTACTTAAATTGAAAGGCAAAGTAAAGAATTTTGAATATTTATAGTGTTATAATTATAATATAACTTATTTTGGTATTAGTTTTTTTTAACATTTAACATGAATTTCTTCTCAGTTTTTTTTGCGGCAATGTTTTCTGTTGGTTGGTTCGGATAATCGTTGCTTCTGCAAACCTAAAAGTGATATTTCAAGTGAGTTTCTAGTCTTTTATAGCGTCTTAAACTAGAACCCAAAAGAGAATTTATGAACATTCCATTTCTGTTCGCAATTCCGATTAAATTTGAGCTCTAGGTCAACGCCATCTTCATGCAGGTCACAAAATTGATTTTGAAAACTCTAGAACCATCCGCTTATATAAACCAAGAATTATCCGAGATGCCATAGAAATTAGAAAAAGGCCAAATTGTCTCAATAAAAGAAATGGCGGCATCTGGTAACCTTCGACATGGAGACCTCTCATAAAGAAAATATGGTTTCAAAATCCTACCGTCAGAAGATTTCGCGCCAATCCCCACCCAAACCACGTCACCATCGAAGGTATAAATGAACCGTCCGCTGTTCCAAGTAGCAGTAATGCATTGGTTAGTGATCAGTGTAGTAGTGTCTGGGGGCTCGGGACACTGAGACCTCGAAAGCCCCAAAGAAGACATCAGAGAGGATGTCGAAAGCTCGGCGCAGTGACAATCGACGCGACTCAACCCGCAAGTTGTCATGCGCACCAAAAACTTACCTTAACAAAAGCCTCGGCTATCAAACCGAGAGAGTCACACAGAGAATAATGGAACGATCCATGTTAGCAATACCTCTGCGAGACAATAAAAAACAAAGAGATCAGGTGAAGAACGAAGGTGACTGACGTCATCGAAAGGATAGCCAGACTAAAATGGAGATACGCAGGATACCTAGCTAGAATGACATATGGGCGATGGACAAAAAAGTTATTGGAATTGAGACCAAGGGAAGACAAGAGATGCTTTGGTCAACCACCTACACGATGGGCTGACGGTTTAAGAAGGGTAACGAAAAACAGGACCAGAGCGGCGCAAGATAGACAGGTTTACGAGGAAATGCCTATGTTCAGCAGTGGACTTTTGAGGCTGGATGATGAAACGTTGCAAATAATAAGTAACTCAATTAGCAACTATAATTTCCAGTAATAAAATGTGCTGAGAGTAATGGAGCCTTGTGCAGTAGCTAGATAAAAATATTAAGTTCCTCCATTTAAAGGCTTCATTTACAAAGGCCTTTTCAGAAAAGGTTTTTATGCTAAAATAAAATAAGATGAACAGTAAAATTTTAGTGTTTAAAACCGGTCGTTCTATAGGTTCAAATAAAATAGATTGTGAGTAATATTAACATTTATTTCTAAAACCTTGTTGAAATGGACTCACATGTGCAACTCATTTTGTGAGTTTGATACTAAAATCTTTAAAATATAAAAACTTTATCGCTAGCAGGTTCTCATACGCACATATAGGAACAAAATAATATTGCAAATATTCTATTTTCTTCATATTGGTTGGTAGGTTATGTATTGAGATTATTTATCTCTTGTTCACAAACATAAGGAGAATGCGGTGACATCACTGAAGAATAATTATTAAAAATATATCACTTCGGGTTATATATAAAACAATATATCATAATCATCATATCATAATATATCAAAAAATATATCACTATCAGGTTAAAGATATTAACTGAAATTAAACAGAAAATACCAACTATACTCGATGGTTATTTTTTATTACATATAAGCCTCATGCTTTTAAAAACTATTTGGTTTCTGAAGACTTAATTAGTGAATAGAAAATTAAAAGCCCACCAAAGTTAATATAGTAAATAAAATTGTAATTAAATTATTTATATTAAATTATTTTGCTGTCTTCCCTGTCAAGATTTCTATTTAATAGTGTTATACACATAAAACAGACAATAAACATCGATTCTAGAAAAACTATTTAAAAAAATAAAAAAAGAAGGAATATGAAACACTGTATTTACCTGGCACATGTGTTGTTTGAGCCCATAGGTTTGTTTTTGTTTTTATTCCAATATATAATGGGTAGGTTTGGCATTCTTTTTTGTATGTCATCGATGAGCATATCTTCCGATAAGTTTGGACTCTTGTCTATAAATGGTTCTAGATCATTACTCTCTGTTGTACTTTCAGCGTGTCTCGTAAGAGGATCCAGCCTCTTTTGCAATAGCAGCCTGAAATAGAGATTTTTATAAATTATGTCTATTTAGCTGAAAAAATAAATAAATAAAATAAAGTCACTAGGTACAAGCGCTATGTAACAAAACTGTCCAAGTCATAAATTTTTAAGAAAAGTTGTCAATAAATGATCTAGTTGCAATATGGCATAGGCGCCTGATTTTGAGTAAATGTATATGTCGTAGTTTCTTAGAGAATCAGCTTTTTAGCTATGAAACTTGATAGCTAAGTGGAGCTGCTAGAGTGGGAGAAAGTGCGGAAAATTAATCGTCAGAATCTTTAAGGATGTATATTGGATGAATCGTCATTTCGCTTTTATTGCAAATATGAGATTCATCTTATGTGGTTACTAGAAATGCCGCAAAATACTTGGTAATCAATCTTGAAGATCTCATCACCTATTTGATGATCAGAAATAGTTGCCTGCATATGTATGACAATTTTCGAAGCTTTCTGAAAGAGATGAGAAAAGATTTTTTTTAACGTATCAACCCGTATTCGTATATCAAAAAT
The DNA here is from genome assembly GCF_040954645.1 of Diabrotica undecimpunctata. Classification (NCBI taxonomy): domain Eukaryota; kingdom Metazoa; phylum Arthropoda; class Insecta; order Coleoptera; family Chrysomelidae; genus Diabrotica; species Diabrotica undecimpunctata. Next base: position 62,712,564 of record NC_092807.1, on the reverse strand, counting down.
TGTCTCCACAATTTATTACTTTTAACTATTAGTAAAAAATATGTTATTTGACACCTCTCAGGGCAAAAAAATCTTAAAGTTGGACAATTATTACGAAAGTCAACAATCTTCGGCGCTTTTCCTCGATTGTCTTAACACATTTAAAATTATGTTGGTGTACTTATTATTTTGCCATACTGATTGTACATCGTTCTAATGGAATACTGACGAACGTCTGAAGAAAAAGAATAACTTTGCAGAATAATTTTTCTGCACAGGCCGGAATCCCTAATGTACCAGAAAATATATTGCTTTCCGTGTCCCGTTAGTACTTTACGCGGAACACTAACAAAAGGCCAAGGCGTTTAAATTGCGCCCAAACATACTTCAAGCTGGCATACCTTCATGTGACGTTCTTACACTAAAAGTTATGCACAGCAATGATGTTTCTGTGATGGAAGACTTTTTGATCATTGTAAGTATAATAGAAAAATAATTGTAATATTTTGTTATTTCTCAGCTTAGTCATTAGTTAAAAATATGATTTAAATTATGTGCTTACCTGCTATTTAAATGTGGTACTGGTACATCAATTGTAATAGATCTAAACTGGTAAAGACTGTAGATAACTAGTGCCCATAGAACTCCGAATGTAATAATTTTCGTAAAGAAGCGTCCCTTTCCATTGCGGGTGCACATTGAGCAAATCATCATTAACCTTGAGTATCTGTAAAAAAAAAACGAATTTTAGATCTGAATTTAGTCCAAGAATATTTTGCAATTTGATTAGTATTCTATACACCATGTTCATGGTATTGGTAACGTTGCTAACGTTTCGATTGAATAACATCGTTTGTAAACAAATTAGACATTGAAACTAAATATATAATTTGTTTACCAACGAATAGAATACACACACTGACAACTTATCTAAATGTAACCTTATTTATTTAAAATAATTGGTAGATTAGACCGATATTGGATCAAAACGCTTTATAAATAAAACAAAAATTGTTTTCTAAATCTTCAATTTATTTAGATACTAATTCATGGCAGGTGTTTCACCTCTAGTACTTTCTATAAAGGTGGTTATTAGGTTTTAATATTATTATTATTATTTAGTTAAAATAAACCAACAAAATATAATGCACTTGTATTGTACATAAGTATAGAACTAACGAAAAAAAATCATAATTAGAGCACGCCTTGGAATAAGCCTTCCTTCTTTTGGACGGTTATCACTCCCACACAAGGAATTCAAAATAAAAATTAAATAACCTACCGTATGTATACATTTTTCTGATTTATTTAAAAAACAAATTAAAAGAAAATAAAATAGTCTAAAACAAGCTTAAGCTTAATAAGTTTGTATCATATATAGTAGATTTAGTTGTCAGTATTTTAACTTAATTATTCACAAACGGTCCTTCAACGTCAAACCTAATGTGACATCACGTGATCTGATTTAAATATTTTATATAGTTCCATTGGTGTTTGTGCTGAAGCAGCACCTTAGATGATAAAATGACTTTAGTTATACATGGATCGAATCATAAACCCAACAAAACTGTGAAATGTACGTATTTAAGCATATACATACAAGAAAAAACTGAACAAAACTATAGAAGGCATGGGGTAAATTAATAAAGAAGGTGTAACTAAATTAATATAGAAGGCGTACATGTACACAAATGTTCATGTTTATTTGGCCAAAAAATGATTGATGGCAGTAGTAATAAAAATGACAACAACTAAATCTGAAAATCAAGAGCATGAAAGATCACATACTTTGAATCTGCATGCTGATCAAGTTATTATTGCGCCAAAACACAGACATCAATTTTTTCTGAGTTACAGAGGTTCAAACTTTAAACTATTTTAAATAGTTCAGTAGCAACATTACTACTTTTTATGTATTACACAATTTCTTTGCATCTGACTAGAGACATATTTAAGAGGATTTATTTTAACAACGGCTTAAACGACTAAATGAATAGAATGGCCAAAACCCGAAAGATGCTTTTTCTTTAAAGTTCACAAGCTTTCTTCATATTAGCTGCATTGTCTGTAACAATACATGATATTTTGTTTTCTATATTACATTCCAAAAAATTATCAGTTGGAGCTAATGAAATATTCTCTGCTGTGTGGTTAATACCCATTTTTAAAGGTGACGTAAACGAAACAGCAGAGTGTAATTTAAAATTCTTGGTCACAAATTGACATGTTACTGTCAAGTATGATTCTGTTGCCCTTGAAGTCCATGAGTCTAAAGTGATAGCCACATAATTTACATCTTTTAATATATGTTTGAGATTTTCACAACTTTCATCATACATTTTTGTCAAGCTTTCTCTGATTGTAAATTTAATGGGCACATCATGTTTAGGATATAACAGATTAATAAAAATTTTAAAGCGGGTATCATTGACTATATTGAATTGTTGAAAATCGACGGCAATCATCATTGTCAATGCTTTATCAAGTTGATTTTTTCTTTGTGAGTTCTCAGTTAGTTTAATTTCCCTTTTGAAAAGGAATCTATGGATCTAGTCGAGGATCGAGCACTTGAGAATGCAGAAGTACTGTCTGCTGTGTCTACGACTTTACCTATGCTAGGGTGAAATGATTCCTCAAATTTTACATATTGCCACTTGTTCTATACTCTTTACTTCAAGTAAGACCTTTCGCAAACTTTTTGTAACTTAATTTCTTGAAAAAATTCCACACTTTTGAAACTTGTCATTTCTTGTCTTTGCCAAGTTTATCTGTTGCAGGGGAAACAGTCAGAGTAGTCTCAATGAGACAAACTGTTCTTTCCACGATCACAGTTATATTGAACTGTTTCATTGTCTGATTCATTTTCATCAGCATCAGCTTCAGAAGATGACTTTCCCAAAAATAAACACGGGCTGACATACATTAACTTTGCAAACAATCATTACAAAATTATAAAACAAGGATATCAAAATCTAAAATTTTTTATTTAGGTAAAAGTTGCCTACATTTAGTTAGTTTGGAGCGAACACGATTTAAGTATTTGTCCATTATCATGCTTCTAATGCTTTAAAATATTACTATTAAACTTTTCTTCTTTTCTCACTTCTGTGATAAGTGACAACTGACAAGGTTAGACATGGGCGTTTAATGGGTAAATTTAATGGGGTTTCAAAAAGTTATTGGACATTTTTTGACATACAATTAGAAATTTTGTATTCATCATTGGCGTGCATACGGGTAATGGACATTTTTGAATTCTTCTTTTAATTTGTGACAAAAATCTTTTCACTTTTTTTATATGACGCTCCGTTTTTATACAACAAAACATCTTAACGCGTCTTTTTCATGGCTTAATACATTCTCCAGAACTATCTGATACAATAACATTAAACCAAAACAATAACAGAAAGTATCACTGATATAATTTTAAATAGTGATACAGCTACAAAAAGTGTTCGAAATTATCTTCCTGAAACGTTACACAAGTTGCAACTCTTAGCCTCATTGGTTCTCGTATGCTTGCAAACATTTCAGTTAAATTGGCTGAAACTTTGCAGAGTTGTAGATTTGGTCATGCTTATCAAAAGTTCTCAGTACCCTAAGACTCAGAAATCAATTGTTTCTGAGTTATAGGGCTTCAAAGTGTCAGTTTTTAGTCCAATTTTCAAAATCGTGAATTTCGAAACGTACCGTCCCACACATTCAATATACGGCATCTGAATCTCAAAAAACAAGAATATAAACGAATCGAAATGACATTTCTTAATGTTTCCATATCAAAAACAAAGTGAGATGTCCTGGGTAGGATATCCACGTGGATATCCGGATGGAACATCCCGGTACCTACTTTTCAAAATTGATTATTTTCAAAAATGGACTAATAACCGACACTTTAAAGCTCTATAACTCAAAAACAATTGATTTCTGAGTCTTGTGACACCGAGAACTTTTAATCAACCTGAACGAAGCTAACTCTCTGCAAAGCTTCAACCAATTCAGCCAAATGAAACCACTTTTATATAAGTAAATAAATATTCCATGAATATCTGCACGACTACGACAACCAATGCGGCTAAGAGTTACATCTTGTGTCACTACTATTTTAATGGGAATAAGCCACAACTGAAGTTTAAAATAAGTTTATTGACGTTTCAATTTCAACTTCAGAAATCGTTCTCAAATCATTATTAATGTTTGCATTTAGAGAACGAATTACGAAGTGGAAATTGAAACGTTATTGAACTTATTTTAAACTTCAATTGTGGCTTATTCCCATTAAAATAGTAGTGACACAAGATGTAACTCCTCAAGATATAAAATTCCTAATTGTATGACAAAACATTCGCAATAACCAACTCTTAAAATCAATCAAATTTCATTTGTAGATCTTAACCGGTTTCGGGGCAATAAATAAATCATTTGTTTGTAAGAAAAATTTCAATTAACTCAGAAACAATTTATTTCTGAGGCACAATGATAACATTTAATCAGCACCAGCACTTTTCATAAGAAAAATGTCGGGGTCCTTTCTACCTTTGGATTTTGATGTGGATACAAAAGTGAAAACATAATTTCATTGTGTCAATTATTCAACATTCAAATAAGAGTAACAAAATATTTAGTGCACAAAACTTACTTCTAAAGTAGGAAAGTCGCAGTGTTCTACAAAATTTCTCTGATGATGGTATGACTACCCCATTAATTATAATTGTGGGCTTAATATATACTGAAGTTTTAAACATTAACATAGAGAACACGGTTTTAATTTTAGTTACCGCCGGCATCATAGATCCCGGTATTTATTAGGTATTTATTACATATTATCATATGTAATAAATATATTGTTTATAAATCAGTATTACTTATTGTCATCAAAAAATGGACTTTTACTCTGTAGTCATATTGCGACTGGCCATCATGTGGTATATTTTACATTGAATATAAAAATTCACAGAGAGCTTAGTACTGGTTCATTATCTTAATGCTTTTTTGCCTTGATTTAAGTAGCCCAAGTATTAAATTTATAATTATTGTCCTGTAATTTTTATCAATAATTTGACACCAAGAAGTTATATTTGTCCATCTATTCTTAACTGATGTTAGAAATACCAAAGACTACTAAAAGAGAGGACTTAAGCAGGAAGGCAAAAGATATAATATATAAAAAATTTTCATTATCAAACATTTTATAATACTATTAGTTTTGTATGTGTATAATAAGGGCCTAGCCTGTACATAAGATAAGAATAAGTTTATACAAGAAAGATGGGCCCATCCTTATCCCTCCATTAATAGCACATATTTTCATGGAGGATTTCGAACAAAACATTGTGCATGAACAAGATCAACGACCCACAATAGTGGAGATATGTAGACCATATGTTCTCTATTTGACCTCACGGACCAAAAGCATTAAATAAATTTCTAATGAACATTAGAACATCAGAAAAATTAAAAATGATAGAAAATAAGTATATCAAATTAACATTCAAAACAACCAATACACTGAGATCTATTTTGTCCAAAACTAAACCTAACAACACACAACAGCGATGAAAGAACTGCATCCATAAAATACCCTGTGAATGTAACAATTTCTATGTTGGAGAAACCGTAAGGCTACTAGGTGTCAGGATAAACGAGCATGAAACATACATAAAAAAACATACATCAAAATCAGAGACTTCGACAAATCGCAGATATAAAAACATGCCTGGAACCATCAGCACAGTGTACAATGGCAAGATGCAATAGAAGAAAATAGTCATGAAAAAATAGACATGAAAAAGAAAGAAATCAAATAAGCAGCTCTCATTTTACTTAATTAAAAAAATATGTAGGAAATCCATCAGCAGAATGTAACATGCTCTGGTTACCAAGATGAAAAGAAGAAGTCGGCAACAAGAATATACGAATATTAGTGAATTAATAGAAAGGCAGAGAGACATCATCTACAATTATTATTCATAATACATATACAACACACAATACCGAAACAGATAATACATAAACACATAACATATAAATACATAAACACACAAAATAATCAAATTTGATCATACTGAGGGTAAAAACACCACCCTCAGAATTTTTAACTAAAAGCATGGTTATCTGCCTACAAGATCGAGGCTTTTGAAAACGATTTCCCGAGTGGAACTCGAAACGACCAACAACAGTAACTATAAAATGTAATTTTCATTACTAAATCCATATAAACATAATATTTAACTTGAAAATGCCACAGGAAAACAGTTTCAAAACTTTTATAAGATAAGAGACACAACGAAATGAGTAGTTATAGTTATATTTATCAAATCAGTGATACTGAACTGGATAGGACGCGTATAATGAAAACAATGCGACTACCTGATTAAGTAAGAATGGGAAACAGCAAGACTGAGAAAAAACCTAAAGGGAGATGCGATAAGCAGAGTATTAAAGACCTTAAAATAACGAAAGTTGGACACAGGAGATAAATGTGTAGAAATAAAGAATTAAAAAAAATAGTGAAGCGAAGTCAACTTTGTCTTGTCAACCCAATGAAAATCTCTTAAAAAAAATCAAAGTGATTCACACGAATAAACAAATCACATCTCTAAAAAAATCGCCACTTTGATTGCCTTGATGGTGATATTCAGGTGATATACATTATATTATAACTTTAATTAGAATTAAATTCAAAAAAGCATATAATTTTTATATTAATGCATATTTTTCTTTTATAATAAGATTTTATTTATAAGAGTATTGGATAGGATAGGGTTGGATACCTTTTTCAACTGGAAATCCCATAAAAATCATAATTTTTCGTAAGTTCCCGTACTATACCTCCCTCTGTGATGTCAGACTTAAATACTAAATTTTAGATATTTTATAAATACATCTGTTGTGTCTGGACACAAAACATATGTTTTACTGTAAAGTAAAAGTGCATTCTTTCATGGTGTGCGCATAATAGTGGCTATACGAAGCTACAGATAATACCGTAACTGTTTCTAAAATTAAAGAACTGAACACATGGCATACGGCAAAAAATTAACTGCTTTCATTCATTTATTCTGTAATTATTTTTTTGTTCAAGAAGTCTGTTATAATATTACTGATTTTCAATTATATTTTAAATATCAGTTTAATTACTTAGATTATTGTAAATGAAATATATTAACGGACGTGTACGAACTCATCACTTTATAGCCCCCTATAAAATTATTAGACCCTCCGAGATATAGCAAACTGATCACCGACATCCTTTGGAGACCCGTAAACTGATCACATTAGATAGGTGAACTCATCACCAGCACTTTTGCCTTAAGGAGCTGGTTCCTAATGCAGAAGATTGCCTGTTAGCTTGTAACACTTCTTGTTTACTTGGTAATCTATGAAATTCAAATATTATTTTAAGCAAATTGCTTTAAAATTTAACTGATACATTTATATCGGGTGTCTCACGATGAGTGGCCTATTGGATATATTTGCCAATATAAACGGATTTGACATCTGATAATTCAGCTGCAGATTTGTAATAGTGAACTTTTTAATAAGATATTTTTAAGCAAGTGCCATTTTCGGTTATAACGGGAATAGTCCCCAACTTCTTTATTTGTTTTGCATTGAAATTTTTAATTTCTAGTTGAATTCTAGGAGTACTTTATTGAACATACATATAAGTGTTACCGTTTTGGCATTATTTGATTTTTTGGAAATAAATAGGCGATTTTGGACACTTCTTAAATTCAAAATATCTGAAAAACAGGTAAAGCTAAAAACTTCAGTGTGAAGGAGACGAAAGAAACAGAAACTACTAAAAAGGCTACCAGAAGGCAACTGAAAACAAGGTAGACCGAGAAGAATTGCAGAGAAGGAGAAAAAGAAACAAAAGAGAGTACCTATAAAACAACAGGATGAAGTAGCGATTGGAAGTCGGAAAACGACAAAGAACGTTATATACCGAAATGTAGTAGTAGTAGTAGTAGTAGTAGTAGTAGTAGTAGTAGTAGTAGTAGTAGTAGTAGTAACAATTTATTTATTATGACAAAATGCATTAAAATGCTCAAGTGTAGTTTCTTAGCTTTGAGAAATGGCCAAAGTTTATTTTATGGTCTTTACCTGCCACGGTGTGTAGGTAGGCCAACGATCAGGTTGCAAATCTCTCCAAGTGTGTTTTAAAATTCTGCTTTTATGGCGGTGATGAATTTCCACTATCTAGGAGTGCATTTATGCTAATTGGTAATGTATCCGTATTACAACCTTAAAACTTTCTGGAGTTATAGTGGTCAAATGTTCTGAGCACTTGAACTGCTTGTAATTATTATCTACAATTATTAACAAACAAAAGATATATAAAACGCCTGTAAATTATTACGGATTTTGAAAAAAAAAAGTGGTACTGTAGGCTTTACTGTAATCTAGCGAGAAGACTTCATACTATGTTTTCTGTATTTTTAAAATTTAAATAATATTTATTATTTATTATTTTTATAGATTTTAATAAAATTAAAAAAGTTTTCATGTTGTATATCGGACACCGCTCGTCACGTAAATGGACTCTTCCAACTGTTTACTGTAACTGCGAACCACGAACCTCTATTTTGTTTCGCTACTTCTGTTATGCTCGCCTCAGCATTTTACTATAGAGAAAAAGTAATGACATTAATATAGAAGCTTCTCTTCAAAAACTTTAGTTGTTCTTTAAGTTTTGTTAACTACTTCCTATAGCTAAATTTAACAGTTATTGACTATTGTATATAGTTTGCCGTGAAAATTTTAGTTGACAGTTCTCAGTCTTACAAATTTAAATCTGTTAATCTGTGTATAATTTACGTGAATTGAGTTGTCAATTTGAATTTATATGGTACATTATGGAATAGTAATCAAAATTATAATACAAACAATTAAAGCATGTCTGTAAAGTTAGCGTATCCATTGTATAAGGCCGAATTCAGATATACATAAGAATAGATACTTAGAATACATACATAGAATACATAATTTATTGCTAATTTATTACGCAAAAAAAATGTATTGCGAACTTTTTCGGCCAAAACGTGAACCGCAAGGATTTGATTGCTAATTAATTTATTGCCGAAGTTTTACACCGAGAAACAATTTATTGTTGCAACCGTTTCCGAGAAAAAATGATTATGCTAACTTTACAGTAACGCTATAATAGATACATCTCGGCAAGGAAAAGCAGTACAGGGCCCATCTTAGCGGCATATTTTATTGCTAATTAATTGCTGTTAATTGGTATATTAACCAATCCCAAAAGAGATCCCCTAGCTCAAAACACACTCCCGGAAAACCAAGATATCGGTCAAAAACGACGCGCAATGAATTGATTGCTAATTTATTGCCGAAGTTTTATGCCAAGAAACAATTTATTGCAGCAACCGTTTACGAGAAACAATGATTATGGCTACAGTAAACATTACAGTAAAGCTAGCATAGCATAGCTACATCTCGGTAAGGAAAAGGGACACAGGGTCCATCTTTACGGCATATTTTCGAGTTTAATCGTTGTCGAGTTTAAATAATCGTTTGAAATTTTGAAAAACGCGAAATCGGCCATTTTCAAAGGTCTGAAACTCAGTAAAAAAATCATTTTTAAAGTTAAAAAGTATACTTAAAGTAAAGTTTAAATATCCATGTACAAGATCATATATCAGTTTATGACAAGTTATCTGACGTGTTTTTGAAAATTATTTTAGTGCAAAAGCCTTATTTTTATTTGTTAACATTACACGCTCGACGCGTACCTATACCACCACTCAATGTTGTGTCTCCGACGCACTAACGCCGAGTATACGTACCTGGCTAATTTGTAGCTGGCACTAAAATGTATCTGTTAAAATAAAATACTTCATTTTCTAGATCTTTTTATAAGTTTTCAATTATTTACTGACTAAAAATATTTCAAAAATCTATATTGGATATTAATTCTTAACATACAAGTTGAAAATGATACAAAGTAATGATTTACTTATTCTGATGAGCGTAGCCTAAGGCATACTTGTCCGATCCAGCCTGATTTCGAGTCTTTTCATTTTGACACAATAACTCAAAAACATGCTTATAGAATTTGACGAAATTTTGTAGGAACATCAGTGGCGAGTCAAGGAAGAGCTGTATAGTTTTTAATGTTTATAAAACATCATATTGGAATCTATTGCATAAAAAGTGCATTGTTTAACTTTTTGCAATAACTTTAGCATGAGTCGATAGAATAAGACGAAATTTTGGGCCGATATCTCGATTTTTCCGGGAATTAGTTTTGCGCTAGGGTGGTAATGGGGTAATTTTTGGGGATTGGTTATTATATCGATCAACAGCAATTAATGGGCAATAAAATATGACGCCAAGTTGGACCCTGTACCCATTTTCCTTGCCGAGTTGTAGCTAAGCTATGCTAGTGTTACTGTAAAGTTAGCATAATCATTGATTCTTGGAAACGGTTGCAGCAGTAAATTGTTTCTTGGCATAAAACTTCGGCAATAATTTCAATTCCTTGCGGTTATCGATATCTTTTTCGGGAGTGTGTTTTGGGCTAGGGGGTGGTGGGGTACCTTTTGGATATAAGTTAATATACCAATCAACAACAATTAATTAGCAATAAAATATGCCGCCAAGATGAGCCCTGTAGAGCCTTTCCTTGACAAGATGTATCTATAGCTATGCTAGCTTTACTGTAAAGTTAGCATAATCATTGTTTCTCGGAAATGGTTGCAGCAATAAATTTGTTTTTCCGTAATGAATTAGCGATAAATTAGTAATAAATTATAGTGTTGGTCTGAATTCGGCCTTACAAAATGGATATGCTAACTTTACAGATATAATTAAATTTTGAATCACCATACCTATATTTTAAATATTATTCTATCCACAAAATGTTAAAAGTTTCATTTAAATAGAAAATATTGCAATTTCATTATCCCAATTGTTCGGAGAGGTTTTAAACAATTCTATTTGTTTATCCCATTTTAGATAAAAAAAAAGGTCATTTTCAAATGACTGTACAGGCGCTTTGTCAATATTTAGGTGTTTTGGTCTGATTCTGATCCTGATAAGGTCTTAAATCTTCATGTTTTAAAAACAGTCTATTAACTTTTAATTGTTTACTTACAAATAATTGATACAGAATGAACTACTATGTTTCGTCTTATAAACAATTTACAAAAACCTATTTACAAAAGAAAAACATAATACACCATCTGAAAGGTTATAAAAAATACATCTTAAAAAAATAAGTTTATACGATCCATAGAATCAGGGATAATTTTTTTTAATTCAAAGCGCAATTTTTTATAAGCATTAAGACCTGAAATTTGGACAGTTTCTCAATGAAGTTTCAGTTTTTCATTAAAGTTAGTAAACCAAAAAAAATGTCGCCAGATACGTACAAATAATGCCAGAGCACAGGTGGCTGAATATGATATTGAACAGGGACCCGCCGCCGGAGAGAACACAGATAGCAAGACCTGCTACAAGTTGGAAAACATACATAGGAAATGCTAGGTTGATAGAGACCACAGATTAGGTGATCTGTGATAGAGACCTAAAAGCAGGTAACTGGGCGAATAGAGTGCTGAAGAGGACAAAAACGGCGATCTTATATTGGGAAAAAGGAAAAGAAGAAAATGGGTGAAATCAAAAATATCTTTTATAAATAAAACTAGTTTTCATTGGGTTTAAAACATTGTATTCTTTCAAAATATATAAAAAAAATTTTACTGATTAATAAAAATAGTAAAAAAAAAATAAACAAATCGAAAAAATGCAAAAAAAAGAAAAAAAATATACACTAAATTTTTAGAGGCTGGTAGTGATTTTATACGTTATTCCTATTTGAAAGAGCTACCCCAAGTAAAAATGAAGGCTCTACGTTACGTACTGCACTTTTTCAAGCCGGCTCAGTATTGAAGTTTCGTTTTCAGTTTTCATGAGCTTGAAAGAAATTTCCACCACCATTTTATTTTATTTTATTCGATTTAATTTTATTATATTTTATTTTACTTCATCTAATCTTTTTGTGATATGTAAATGTCATAAAAAGATCCGATGTTACTTTTTTGACAAGAAAACAACCAACAGGGGTCGTATTTTCGAATTCATTCGAGCATATTTCGCATACGAAGTTAGAAGAAATTCGCTCGAAATTCAGTTTTTTGTATTTTCGAATAGTGCGTGTACGAATTTTTTCGTATACGGCGGCACGAATGGGTCTGAACCATTCGAATTTCGATATTAGTATACGGGTAAAGTAATTGTTGTCGTTTCAGTTGTCAGTGGGCCTGTGTACGTCAGATAAGATTTTAGCTGATAGTTTTTAATCGTTGTTGGGTTGTTGTATACAATATTTTTACATTGAACTTTGTTTTCAATGGCTAGTTTAAATAATTTGTTAATAGAAAGAAATAGTTAGGTAATGCCCTTGCAGAGTCGGAAATATTAGCACAACGAAGAGGCAATTTTACCAACCCTTCTTAACCCTCCAGAGGACTATTTGGATGTACAATTTCAAAAATTGTATAGCTTAACAAAGCTCCTCACAATGGAGTTGATAGACTTTAATGGCTATTTTTTTTGTTCGACTGACACCGAACCGCCATATTTCATGTCATTTTTTTACTTCTTTTAGCTAATTTACAAGAAACAAAGAGTTTTTTTTGATGAAAAAATTACCGTAAAATAGGTTAAGTAAAACTGCCATATTCTTCTTTTTTTTATTTAAGTATTGGTTGTTCGAATTTGCAGTGTTGCCGGTGCAAATTATTCTCGTATACGTATAATATTTCGAAGGATGTTCAAAAATACAGATTCAGATTCGTATACGAAATTTTTCATTCGAGTTAACTCTATATATACAAGTCTGGCTAATTGGCTCTGCCAAAGCCATTTTTCAGAAAAAAAAAAACTCTATATACGAAAAAAAAAATCGATTGAATTCGAAAATACGACCCCAGACCAGTCAATTGTGAAAGATATTCGAGTCGATGGCTTTTTGATGGAATGAAATAAAATAACTTTATCCTTGATTATCACTGTAAAAAAAAATGAAAAATATTTACTTTGCTGACTAGAGCATTGAAAACCCTTTTAAACGCTGTATCACGCTGAATAATATCATTGAGAAAGTGTATTTTCATATATAATAATTGACCTGCTTTAGGATTTTCCATTTGTATTCATACTATTGTATAAAATGAATGTATCCGTTACTTGAGGACCTCACTGTATAGAGCATGTTGGAAACTATATGAGAAGACGGATTAGTCAACGACAAGAAATGATAGAAAAACAATTTTTACTAAAAGTAAAAATTTAAATATATCTCTTCAATAAATATAAATAACTTTAATAATTTAAATAATATAAAACATCGCATTTTCTTTCAACAAACAATAACATATACCTTACTCCTATATCATCTGTTAACATCCCTCCCCTCAAGAAACTTCCTCCTAAGTTGTTAGACAGTTACAACATTGACCGAAGATCACTCATTATCAGTAATAAGGGATATTTTGAACTATGAATCACCAATCACTATATAATAACTCTTGTGCCGGAATGTAAGTAGTATTTTGTTTATTTCTAATTTATTACAATTCAACAGGTTTTTTTCTCTTACCAATTTGTGGGTTGTTACTCTGTCTGCTAATGCAATTTATGCATATTAATTAACACAGACAAGTAATATTGGCATAATTACTAAAACATTTTTTTGATTTATAACTTTTTGATCTTTATCCTTATAAGACAGCAGCCTAATATGGGCTTTTTATAATTTCAGCATTTAATTTACTTTGTACCACTGACCTGATGATGCTTTGCAAATTTTAGAAAGCGAAACTGGTCGTCTTAGGTAGTAAAATTAAACTGATTGTAAGTCTAATTTATTTCTTTTTTACCTCTTTTAATTAATAAATTATTTAATTGTTTAGTAATATTTACTTTATTTTTATATCAATATAAATACCAATCTTTTAATTAATATTTCATAAGACATTGGAGCATTGGAGGTCATTTGAATGATTGATGATGTTAATTTGAAAATGTTGCACAAAATATTATAGTGTTCCACGTCAATTGAGGCGTACCGTATTTTCCGCTATAAGTTTATGTTTATTTCATCCTTTCTAATTTTATAACATTGCGTTAATTACATATTTTTTAAAAATATTTTATTTACGCAATAATTAGTGTTCTACTAGAATGTTTGGGTTGTCATCTATTCAATAATAACCGTTCTTTTTATTTTTGTCTGTTCTATCCATTGGATTCGTTAAAAAACTCTACTTTTTGCGTTTTTCTTGCAGTATCAGTCATTCTATACCTTACATAAAGTATGCTAATTAAATTAAGTTTATTTTTTATTTTTAACTGGGATTAAAGAAATCTATAATATAAAAATGAATAGCAAAATATGTTGGTAAGCGCATAACTCAACAACGCATGGACCAATTTTAACAATTCTTTTTTTAAAATGTTCCTTGAACTCTAAGGACGGTTTTTACGGCGAGTAAAAATTCGAATAATTTCCGGGAAAACCCTAAAACAGCCCTTTTCTTTTTCCCATACAAATATTTTCTAACTAAATGTAGAGTAAATTTGAACTTTATTGCTATTCAATAAAGTTTATATTAAATTACAAGCACTCACTGTGGTCTAAACAATGTATGTGTGTTCCTAACGTTGAAGAGTCAATTTTCGCTTTATTGTCGCTGAACAAAGTTCAAATTCAATCAAATGTATGTGTGTGCGCGTTCGTGTGTGTGCGCGATTGTGAGTGCGTGTTTGCGTTGGAGGATCTAATGCGTTCACACAAAAGTGGTAATATCGTGAACCCGACCAAATTGAAAAATCAAAAAATGTAAGAGCTGTAGATTTGATTGGCCCCGCAATATTCTTTCTTTTGTTTTAGTTTCAGAACGCGACATAAATTGCATCAGTTTTCACGTCGTTGCATCTGTCAAACAAACCGCGTTAAAAAGCGTTTATTACCTTTAATAATTAATTTATTATTAATTTTATATACTCTATACACATACAACATTGTTTTGGCTTAAAGGACTTGACTCCAAGTCATATCAAATTAAAAAAAAGTTAAAAAAAACTAAAACGTAGTGTTATATCCTCTTTGATTATATTCTCTTTCACAGACAAAGTAGAGATTTCACAGACAACAACAACCTGTCAATTTACCAGTGTACACTGGTATACACACACGTGTTGTTTTTCTTTGATTTTCTGTTACCTTATCTACTCAGTTTTCTTTTGTCAACTTGATAAACGAAACAAATTCTCCAGTTTTCTTCGATTTATTTTTGATTGATTGTTTTATATCGTGTTTTGTGTGCAAAGTGTTTTAATACCTGTGATTAATAATAATTATTAAGTATATTCGTTGTGCCTCCTATAAGACGAAGCAATTTAGGTATAAGAACCTGAAATACTACAAACCAAACTATTTACCGATCTAATCATACTGCACAAGAACGTGACGACCGAAATGAACGTGAAAGAATTCGTATATCACGAACGCGGGAATCGAGAGCGAGAGATTCAACTAATAATCGCGCTAATTTCAATTACGATTTGTCAATTGACTACAGTAACTACCAATGTGTTACTATTGGATCTATGAACTTGGTTTGCTCTCATTGTAAGGCATTGAAATACAAAAATGAAGCCAATGGATGATTGTGTTGCGCAAATGGGAAAGTGAAATTGATACCATTGGATCCACCACCAGAGGCATTGCACTCATTGGTTTCAGGAATAGGACCAGATTCCATACACTTTTTCTCAAATATCCAACAATATAACAATTGCTTTAGTAGTTCGGGAAAATTTCATGAAAAATTTTTAAGGTATGTATTATAGCACGTAATCATTCAAAAGGTGTTTCCAGATGTTGCTCAAAATTACAGAAACCATGATTGGTTTAGCGAACGGGCTATATTGGCAGCAAAAACATAGATGTAAATGAATTAAATTTCAAAATTCAAGAACAAATTACAGGCGAATGAGGATATATAAATCAGTTGATTCGGCTACTAACCAAGATGATGTCGTCAACTATCCGCCTGAATTTTTAAACTCGCTGGATTTACCAGGATTGTCACCTCACAATCTTCAATTAAAGGTTGGATAGGCAGTTATAATGTTGAGAAATATCAACCAACCGCGTCTTTGCAACGGCACACGGTTAGCGATAAAAAAAATATTGAACAACGTGATAGAAGCAAATATACTGAAAGGAAAGTATAAAGAAGAAGACGTTTTTATACCACGCATACCAATGATTCCGACTGATGTACCATTTGAATTTAAACGACTACAGTTTCCAATGCGGCTTGCTTTTGCTATGACCATAAATAAGTCGCAGGGGCAATCATTAGGCGTTTGTGGTATTAATCTAGAAAACCCATGTTTCTCACATGGTCAATTGTATGTTGTCTGTTCCCGTGTTGGAAAACCATCAGATTTGTTTGTATATTCACCAGGTAATCAAAAAAACATTGTATATCATAAAGCACTACAATAAAAATAAAACAGATTTTTGTTAATAATTATGATTCACTTGATTTACAATAAAGCGATTACTGAAAATACTTATATACGTTTTATTTCATTATTCTTTATTACATCGGTTATTAACCCTATGTTAATAATAATAGAAATAAATAATTAATTATCTCTATGTTTTTTCATTGAAGCACCCACTTTATAAATATTTGTCACCTTTAGGTTCCCACTATCCCTTTAGATTATTTTTCAATCAGGTCTGAACCTTACGTTCCACTCTTATCCCAGTCGGGGTTTTTAGTGGGTCCAAAAGGGCCAAAGTTCGTGGAAGCGAAGATACTTAGGTCACCCGAGCTGACCCTCACAAACCGCCCTATCATCATGGTGACGGTACTGTTCAGTAGAATTAAAGAAATAAACTGCCACATTCCAAATAGTAGTAACTAGTAACAAATACATATGTATTGGCGTTGTGAAAATTTTAAGTGTTTCACATTATACATCGCTCATATGGATTTAATATTCAGTCGGGATCTGTACAAATATAGCTTAAGGGACCTCAGAGTTTTGTAGAAATGTTTCCAGAAGCTTCATTATATACAGAATTAAAATCAGTAATAGTCCCTTCATTTTGAAACTTTCATCCTTAATATATTCATATATTTACGAATTTTTGCTTTTCTTAGCCAATAAAGTATTATTATTATTATTAGTCCTCTCCAGTCCGCTTTATTTCTCGGTCTTAGCTTGATTTCTCTCCTGCTCAACCCAATTATTTGTTGTGGTAAGCTACTATACGATATTAATTTTATCCTTTTTCCGTTAGGTCGGTACTTTATTGTTTATTTTTAATGATGTTAAATTACCAAGTCAGCATTTAAATAAAACACAAGCTACGATATAAAGTACCAATTGTATGTTGTAGTCATAAACTCGTAGACAAAATTAACACACAATTTAACATTTATTACGTAACTAAGCAAGTTTTTAAGTAGCCTTTTTTCTTCCTCCTACTTTTTCAGTAGACACATTAACTAATGATTAAGATCAGATGAAGATGGAAAAAAAAGAGGTGGATTGATGTGGACACAGGAGAGAAACAGAATGATAATCCTTTTGTGAGAAATACGAAGTTGTTTAGATCCCCAAATTAGTTGTGATAATCACGAATTGCAAGAAATAATTCTAGAACTTATGGGCGAAGTTCAAGCAATTCGAAAAGACCAAAACCATTTTCATTTTCAATATGAAATAGACAAGGCGAGAGAGGAAACTGAAAGGTAGTGAAACGAAGGTTGGATATCAGAAAATCTGCATAAACAATGACAAGTTGATATGAAGAAAAACCAATTATGAAAAAAACAGAAAAATCAAGAAAAGTTGGAAATAAATAAGTCGCGAAATAGGATTATGATCGGACAATGGAATGTTAGACGGACTTTTGAAGCAGAAGCATTAAAAAGTTTAATAAATACCTTGGAAACATGAAACAGATATTGCAGTCATAACAAATTTTCTGCATATAAATGGAACAATGAACAATTATTTGGTGATAAATTTTGAAGCACTCACAAGCAGGTTATGTAAGATAAAAATAAGGGAAAAGTATAGAAAAATAACGTTTATAAATGTACATGAATCAACAGAAAACACAAATAAAATGAAAGCTAACCATTCCGAACAATTGTAATTGATGTTCTATAAAATATCATTATATGACAAAACATATATACGAGATTTCGAAGCAAAGATGGGTGGGGAATGTGTACAAGCAAATAATAGGCGGCAATAGTTACTACTGACTTTGGCCACAAAAAAATTCATAAAGATACCTGGATGTCACCAGATGGACAGACAATAAAATATGCCATGTTCTAAGAGCTAAACATATGAAAGCTATAAAGGTAGTCGAACCTATACCCAATCTATCTATGAAAAAATCATCGATTTCACTTAAAAATCTTAAGGTTATAAAAGGTATATGAGTTATAGCTGATGATGACGAATCCTTGAAGACGTAGAGCTGATTTTGCTTTTTTTAACAATCGTAAAAAGTGAAGAAAATCAATGGCTCCCTACAAAAGGTTCCTTATACATTTTAGAGAAAAATAGTTATAGATCTTAAAAGAGTTCTTGAATTTGCGAGTCTCTAGATTAAAATACATAAGCAATTGACCGAATAAATTTAAAAAAAGTGGTACAGTATTTATTTATTTATTTATTATTTTTATAAATTTTAATTATAATTATGAATAATATGAAATAAACATATAATAATATGAAATTAACAACATTTTTTATGATGTATGGAATTATTTTTTCAGTTTAATTATATATTTTATGTTGATTACAGTTTAATTATATATTTGTTTTATCTTGTTTGATAGCCATAAAATGCTGACAACTAAATATTGGAACAAGATGTTTTTAACAAACTAAAATAAAAATGAATAAGGCGTAACGTCTCCCTTAGCTTATATAACAGCCTGAACTCTATTAGGCATTGCGTCAATTAGGTCTTCACAGAATTCAGGGGTGAAACTATTCCCATATTTCTTGCAATTTAGCACGTAGTTGTGGCAAAGTACGCTGAGGGTTATTTCTTAGGCGTTGTTTAATTTTGTGTCAACGTGTCTCTATTGGATTAAGTTCCGGGCTGCTAGAATGATGTGATAAAACTTTAATGCCATGTTCTCCCATCCATTTTTTAGTAGATTTAGCTGTGAATGTGGCACGGAGGCACATGACATGTGCCTCCGTCCTGCTGAAACATAAAATCTCTGGTTGGATATAACTTTGCCGTACTTGGTAGACACGAATGTTCAAAGATATCTTGATGTTTGGCAGCGTTTACGATGGCCTCAGTATAATGTAAAGTTCCCAACCCTTTGGCCGACATACAACTCCACACCATGATGCCCTGTTGAAACTTTACAGTCCTTTTGAGATAATCCTTATGGAATGCTTCTGTTTTTTCCCGAATCACACGCTTTCGATAATCTCCAACTAGCCATCAAATTTGCTTTTGTTGCTATAGATAACTTTGTCCACGAAAGTTTTGATTTGGCCCAAATGTAACGATTCCTTTTTTGAATTTCCGTCAAAAATGGTTTTTCTTTATAAAAACTAGGAACGCTTTTGTGGATATATTTGCGACATCATTCTTTGGAAACATTCATCCCAGTTTCTATATTCCACCTAGCAGTTACTTCGCGTAGTGTATTTCTTCTTCCCGACTTACATATTCTAATTAAATGCCTTACACTCCCTTGAGAAACAGCTTTTGGACGATCTGAGCTTTTGCCGCGAACATCAATACTGGCAGCTTCACCATATTTCTTAATTATATTACACACAGTAGTTGTTGCTACAGTCAATTCACTGAAAATTTCACATATTATCCCTTTATGGTACTAATGAATAATAATTTCTTGAACTTTTGGATCAGTAGGTTTTCCACCCGCCATTATTATATTTTACTCGTAATGAAACTGACGGTTGTTGGTTATACATACTCAAATGACGCGTCAGACGCGTGACAATTATTGTTGAAAACGCACTACTTACTCGTATGTTTGATTTCAAAGCCTTCTTTGCGCTAGATTGATAAAATTTAAGAAACGTGAGGAAAAGCAACAAATGTTCCAATATTTAGTTGTCAGCAGTTTTCGATTATAAAACAATTAATTAAATAGTAATGAATATAAAATATATAATTAAGCCGCAAAAGTAATTCCATACATAATAAAAAATGTTTATGAATTTCATATTTACAATTAAAAAAAATAAATAAAAGAATTTCGGTAAATTGGCATTATATTCGTAAAATAACTTCTTGTTCCAACATATACCTAGTTGTTACGGCTCGTATGTCATAAAAAGCCATATATAATATATGGTGATTAAGAAATCGTTTCCAAAGTATAAATATGAAAGTTCAACTTAAAAAGACTTTTTGTCACACTTTAATGCAATTTTTGAAGTGATAATTGTAAAAATCCGACATTATATTTATATGGAATTATTTCAAAATGACAAGTGTATAAAATAAAAATTAAAGCCCGATTTCATAATGACAACCTAAACTAAACCTTAACTAATGTTCATTTTATACTAAAGTACACTTTAGTGTCACACACAGTTTCATAATATCTACAACTATCCAACTATCTTCAGATATACTTCCAAATCGTCCAGGATACGATTTTTTCTGTCTTCCGCGTTGTGTTTATCCCATACGTTTGTGAATGATCGATTTTCGGACCGGGTCTTCATATTTCATTTTTAAGACATACCCGACGTATCGAATTTATTGATTTTAATTGTTTGTATATTTCTTTATATTTATAGTTCTCTATATTGATGGTACAGCAGAAAACGTTTTCTTCATAATATGTTCGCCGTTTTGGCTCTTTCTTTCAAATGTTTCCTGTAGATTCGTATCATTTTGAATACCCTGAGCCGTTTGTTAAGACTGGACGTATTAGAGTTTTATACATTTTATTTTTTGTACTTTTTGAGTATTATATGTTAGCAAGGAGGATTCGGACATTGATTTATGAAAAACTTTTTATAATAACAGTTTTCGATATTGTGAAATATAAAGGTACTTCTGGATTAAAATTCATATTTTTTTACATACCTCGTATAAGATTGATAAAATGTGATATCTGATGCATGCAACTTAGGTTTTAGATCATGCAGAGCTATTTAGCATAAAAGAATAACTTTTTTTTCGTAAAATTAATAATAAAAGTTTGCCATATAATTCCCAGTTACGTAGGCACACTTTATATATGTATATATATATATATATATATATATATATATATATATATATATATTAAACATCAAGCCCTTCCGGTAGAGATCTGTATGGACTATCACCAAGACACAAGCCCTTACCCTTTGGCGTACTGCTCTACTACTTCAACTAGAGCATTTTCCTTTAGCGAACTGCGATTCGACCGCCTGCCTCGCTTGACTATCTGACCTGACTAACATAACAAAAAATGATCTTTGACAAAAAAAAAACAAAACCCAACTTCTTCTCCTGGTTCGCCAACTAGATGTTGACCCCTTAGAAGATAAGATCGGAATTAATCTTATTCTAGCGAGAAGCAACATTAAGGGTATTGATTAAAATCGATTAAAAGTCTTACAATCTGCATATCGACTTATCTATCCACTAATTGATTTTATATAGATTGTATTTTCTAGAACTCCTTGTACATATACAATCACACAGAGGCGATAGGTGTAATTTATATAATTGAATGTAGAGAGCCTGTTAAAATAAGAAATTCCTAAATAGTACAGAACGCAAGAAAATAGTGTAACGAAATAGCCCATCTTCGATGCGGGGTACGTGTCACAATTCTTAGAAGGATGAATCTCGAATATACGGCAATAATCGATGGCATTTTCAATAACGCCTGCCTTTGAGGCGCTTCCAACGGGAAGTCTAGAGATGGACCACTCGAGATAATTCTAGAATAATACTTTTGGTATATATATGAACGCTGTTATGAGTTAGTTTAGTTGATAAGATATTTTAGTGCTGTAAACTTATAAATAAATATATTTATATAAATTAAGAACCGCTCGTTTTATTTAATCTCGTTACAATAGAATAATTATAGAATAGTTTTAAAGAAAAGTTTTTTACACGTATTCCTTTGATTGACTCTACCTCATATATCCAGATGACATATTCCTGAACGTTTTATCAGAAATGTATATCCCCAAAACGAATGATTTGTCATCATTGGATAATAAAATAGCGTATTATTATTGGAAATAATGATTCAAATTACAGAAAACTATATACTATAGATTATACATTAAAGTAGTAATTTTTATTTTTAGAAACTACTGTGTGGTTCATTAGATTATTTAGTAGCAAGTATAATGGTGAATTATAGGTCAATCAAGTAGTTAAGTAGAAAAATTTTTATTTATAGATATAGCAATATCGATCCTACATCGCCGCGGACTCTCGGCTGACCTTATTAAATAACATTTTAGGGTCATTATGTTGAATTCATTGATAATTTTAAATTTATAAAATATATTTTGATTATTTATTTTAGCACAATTCGAAACTTAATTATACCCATAAATTTGTTTGGTTTTATGAAGGTTACCTAAACGTTTGTGCTTTAACGGGCGAAAAAAAAGCGGTTTACTCTAATCTTGGTTGTGAAAGATGTGTAAAAAACTATGATGTGTTCAGAGTTAATGCACCGTTTTATTAAAATGGAATACTTTTATTATTGAAAATGCAATGACAGGTGATTATAAAGAACAATTATTTTGTTAATGAATTTAGCAAGAAAAGGATTTTCAAAAGGATAAACTTTTAAAAAATAAATAGTAATATCATTAATTTTCCAATATACTAAGCAGTTTGTAGGGTTTTCTCGGCTTACAAGACGGCGAAAAACCTCGTACCTTCTTTTTAGAATGGATGTTCAGATGACGTTAGATGTCTTTGTTAGAAGTAAATATTCTTCTAAAAATTTTATTTTTCTGTAAGGCACTTACTAGAAATGGAGCACATGTTTAATCCCCGCGCATAACATGCTCTCTACATTCAGTTATATTGTAGTGTAACGGTCAGAGAAGAAGAGGAAGACCGAGAACAAGATTCCTAGATAACATCGATGAAGACATGAGAAATATGGAAATACGTGCTTGGCGGAGAAAGGCGATGGATAGGGACGGCTAGAGAGAAATTCTTTAGGAGGCTAGGACCCACGCAGGGCTGTAAAGCCAGAATGATAATGATGATGTGTAATGGTACACTTCCCGTCATATAAAACTGGTACACTTTTTTTTCCCAATGTAAACCTGGGTTCAGACTGGATACAGTGGTTCGTGAATTAATTCGCTGTTGCCATCACAGATAACGGAATTGCACTAAATCTAATTAAAAAAAATAAAGTTATTATAGGTATTATTTTTATCATTAACAATAAAAAACCGTATTTAATAAATTTAATAACCAGAGATAGGGTTCAGCTAATATCCAAAATATTTGAAGGATCTTTAAACCTAGATTATTGGCACAAGGAACATTGGAACGCATCTACTGTATCTAATTTTTTACTTCAGTTACCTAGCGAACACGAACTGTATTTTGTATCAATAAGTTTAGTCACAGGCCAACTACCAAAATTAATTTATTATTTATTATATGAACGATAACATTAACAAAAACTAACATTATACTTTATCCTACGTAGATTATAAAGTGACAGATCCAATACCTCACTGTAATGTTTTATTATAATAATTTAAAGTTATGTCTAGATTGATTTTATCTATCACTATATTTGAATTGAAATATTTTCATAAATTATAATAAAACACAAATCAAGGTATTAGTACTTAATTGAGATAATGAAAAATTACAAAATTAATATGAGAATTTTTTAGGATTGCATGTTTAAACAAATTTAATGTAACTGACTGATCGAGAATGCTCGATGTTTTAGTTTTTAGAATACCCAAAACTGGCGGTCTGTCACACAGCCCTGCTTTTAGCTAATTTCATATAATATTTTCGTTGAACTGGCAACAGTGCCCTAGAAATTAGAATGACACATGTGACAAGATCAACTTACACAACTTGAAAAACATGATTTTCGGTAATAAGAGTTGTACCAGTTTTTTATGACGCGAACGGTACATGTTACTTTTACGATATTTTAATAATCCACTTCTTTAAATATATAAATTACGCAATTGTGTGATTGTATATGGGCAAGGAGTTCTAATAAATACAATCGATCTAAAATCAATTAGTAGATAGATAAGTCGATATGGCGATGGTAAGACTTTTAATCGATTTTAATCAATTCCCCTTAATGTTGCTTCTTATCTTCTGAGTAGTCAATATCTAGTCGCGGACTAAGAGAAGTAGTTGGGTTTAGTTATTAATTTTTATCCAAGATCACTTTTAGTTATGTTAGTCAGGTCAGATAGCCAAGTAGGGCAGGGGGTCGACTCGCAGTTCGCTAAAGCAAAATGCTCTAGTTGAAGTGGGTTCGGATCCTGGCCCGACGCACAGAAAAAAAGCTAACACAGTAGTTTAAGATTCTAAATTAATCTGCAATTTAGACTAAAATACGCTGATGTCTCATAGTCCCATGGTAGAGCAGTACAGCAAATGACAAGAGCTTGCGTCTTGGTGATACTCCTTCATAGATCCCTACCGGAAGGGCGTGATGCCTGATTATATATATATATATATATATATATATATATATATATATATATATATATATATATATATTGTTATGATATGTAAAATCGAGAAAAATATTGGTTTGTTTAAAAATATTTCAAAGTTCAAAAACATTAAAATAATTCAGATAAGTAGGATAATTCTTGGATTACCTGTACTAAACAAAATGTAAGCTTTGCATAAATTATTTCTTTGTTATACTTGAGTGACCCGCATAATTTTAAGTGAAATCCAAAGACAATTGAACGGGGTTTTCCAAAATACATTAATGCAGTGATTAGAGACAAATAGAAGAGATTTTAGAAAGAGGTTTTTGTTAGTTTTTAAGAATTATAGAAAATATTATTTGTAAATAAGTTTTAGGAAATTTTATAATTATAGGTAAAAATTTGTTTGTTATCGAAATGAAAAAATGGGGGAATTGTGACGAGTTTTGATTGGCGGAGATTGAAAAAGGTGGGATAAGTATGTAGGAAAAAGTTTAGCGAGATTGAGGAGAGAGAAAAGATAATCAGTTGGTTATCCAAGTCTGTAAGACGAACAGTGATTGTTCTCTGGTGGTTCCCAAGAAGTAGCAAGCAGTAGTGTTGAATGTTAGTGAGTTTTTGTGGAGTTAGTGTATCTGACAGAGGCTGAAGCAGCAAAATATTGTAAGTCATATTTTCCTACTTATATTCCAAGAGTCACTGTTCAGGCCAACGAGAGATTCAGTTTATCGTAAAGAGAAGATATTCCAAAAGTCATTTTTCACTCGGGCCAACGAGAGATTCAGTTTATCGAGAGGAGAAAGGCTATCATAATTTGAATGATTGTTGCTTTTGAAGGAGATCATTAAGGACGATATACTTGCAACAATCTGTTGTAAGATTGCTGATTACATAGGGAGCGGTTGAGAGGAGATAATACAGTCTACAAGGATTTGGACCACTCATCATCAGAGAGAGATATTTTTGTTTTCTGCAGTTTTTTTTCTTTTATTGATAACACAATTTTTACACGTAATTTAGAAAGGATATAAATATTTTGATTAGGAGAGTTAGAATAGTTTGGGATTTTGAGTTTTCAATTAATATTGTTTGTACCATTAATTTTGATTGTTCACGTACGGAGAACAAAATTTTGAGAATCCTTATATGAGATTTGTTTATTGAAAACTTTTGAGTGTGAATTATTTCATTATTTTTATTTCAATATATAGTGTTAGATCATATGTGTTTTTTATTATTCCGGTATTCTCTGGACCTTACCTTTCACATGTAATAGCATAGATATTGAAGCACGAATTTAACCCTGAGATAAAAGAATTAAAAATTGTGATAAAGTCATAATCATATCATTTAAATAATTTTAATTAATCAAAAAAATTAATTAGCTAATTATTGCTTGGCGCACCAAGACTTTAAATATCACAATAATATATATATATATATATATATATATATATATATATATATATATATATATATATATATATATATATAAGAATCTACTGGAAACATTTGAGAGAAAAGTCCAAGAACAATATATAAGACCAAAAATACCAATATATTATGAAGAAAACGTTTTAATTTTTAGCTGTACCATCAATATAGAGAACTATAAATATAAAGAAATATACAAATAATTAAAAATCGACAGATTGGATACGTCAGGTATGTCTTAAAGATGAAATATGAATACCCGGTCCGAAAATCGATGTTTCACAAACATATGGGACAGACACAACGCGGACGACAGCAAAAGAACGTTTATTACACGATGTGGAACCAGATCTAGAGATAGTTGGAATAAGAACAAGAAGAAGATTTGCTCTGAATAGGAAACGCTGGAAAGATAATTAATGCAAGCCAAGACTTATATGACTTAGGTTCTTAGTGTATTGTAAATGTGAAAAGACTGTACATAGTGGACGCAAATGTTTCATGTAAAGAAAACTAAAATAAATAAAGAAAATTCCCAAGACGCAAGATTTAGAAGGATTCAGATGATTTAAGAATATAAAAAATATGAATAACATATTTTAAAAATTTTAGTGAAATATCGGCGATTAATAAATTGTAAGATTTTTTATTTTTGAAAAATACTATAAAAATCATCAGTGTAGTTTTCCATACCACCATAAAATGATTTCACTAGACAATTAGTTTTTGCATCATTCATAGTTGTCGAAAGTTTTTAATTAAAGTTTTACAACTATCTGTGTTTTCCATCATCCTGAGGTCGCCAACAAATTAAACCTTGTATTTTTATTTTAACCCGTCACTATTATATCATTGGTTATATGGTTATAGCTTTCATATCTCAATAAAGCAAATATATTAACGTTATATTTTGGGAAATACGTTAAATACAAGAGCGTTAGGGTAACGATACATTATTTTAATCTTAAGTGTGAAGAGCCTTATCGAACGTACATGATTTTTTGTACATTTGAGACAATTCACAACAATAATTTGTGCAATAGTTTTGTATTCCAACCTTCTATTTCAGAAATGCGAAACTCGTCCAACTATCCAAAGGTAACGGTACTCTTCCATAATATTGTGACGGTATTTTACGTATCCACGATAGTGTGTTTAACTTAACTTATGAGGTGTATCCAGAAAATTAACTTGGTAATAAATAAAAAAATAGAGAATATCAACCATCTATGATATGCCATTCCAGAAATAATGAGCCCAAATGCAAAATAATAAAGTTTTATAATAAAATGAAATTTCATTAGAAAAGGCATTAAAACATTCTAATAAAACTAAATCAAAATGTAAAATTAAAATTGTTTCTATTTATTTAGGTATTTTGTGCCACCAAAGTTTGACAAGCTGATACTGTGCTCAAAGTCTCAAATGTCATCAAGTTGGCCCACCTGATTTCCTCTTTATTTTTTCTTAAATCTCATATGTTTTGTTTTGTTTATCAACATGTTTATCAACTTCAAAAACCAGCATTATGTTTAAGTGATTTAAGTGATTTAAGAACTTAACAGAAAAATAAACTTCAAGAGTGATTTCGGTGTCCCGTGCGGAACCAAAAAGTTGGAAAAGTTAACTTCCTGAAAGAACAAAATAAGACTAAAGCATCAAAACCTTCAAAAGTTAGGTAAGTTGAATTATAAATACACTCATATATAATGATGTTTTTTCAAACTCGGTATTTTTATATGGAAAAGTAGTTCCATACGGGACAGTTCCCTATGGGAAAGTTGTATTATGAATGCAAAAGTCATACTCTATGCCTGTTTAAATGTTTTACAGCCAAATTTTACAGAGCCTTATAGGCCTAAATCATTTTAAACTAGAACTAAACCACTCACATGTATTTATCTTTTCAGAAAATGGTCAACAAAGAAAAAAAGAAAAGATATTTTGAGAAGCTACGATTGGATCCCCAGCGACTTGCTGCACATCAGGAAAAGGAGAGGCAACGTGTCAAAGCCGCAAGAGCAAAAGAGAGAGATCTTCTTAAAGGTAGGCCAGATATCTTAGAAAGTAAAAGAAAATATGAAACATTAAGGAAACAAAAACAACGAGAGCGAAAAAGGCTAGCTAAATTAGAAGAAGACTCAAATTGTCCCAGTGTAGCTCCAGAACTTGGCTCATATAAAAGGCCTCAGAGCTTAGGAAAGGCTGTAAATAGGATTAAAAAAGTTTTACCAGATAGTCCTTTCAAGAAGGACAAGCGTACAAGCTGTTGTACGGAAACTGATTTTGGAATACCCAAATTTGGTATTGACCAAACCTCCTCGTAAATGTACAACCAAACTCTCTGACGAGGTAAAGAAAATTGTCAAAGATTTTTTTATCAGGGATGATATAAGTTACCAGGCTCCAGGAAAAAGGGATACAAAATCAATTAAGGACCATGTAACTAACAAAAGAGCTAATGTGCAAAAAAGGTTTCTTGTCATGTCAGTCAAAGAAGGCTATCCACAATTCATCCAAGAAACAGGCTTGCAACAAGTGACAAAGACCACATTTTATGATCTGCGACCAAAACATGTCCTTTTAGTAAGAGATACACCACACACGGTATGTGTGTGTAAATACCACGGAAATTTTAACTATCTTTTAGAAACCTTGCATAGTAATAAAGTATTAAACCAGGATCTTGTACAAAATGGCAAATAAATATTAAGAAAACTTGTTTGTAGCTTAAACGAAGAAAACTGTATGTTAGGAACTTGTTCCCAAGGCAAAAGTTTGGTTGAACATGAACTTGCACATGTCTTAACTGTCAGTGATTATGATGAAGGGAAAAAATTGTCTGGAAACAATTGGTTCACATTGAAAAAATGCCAAAACAAGTTGAGCACAGCGGTACTTTAAAAGATGTAACTTGTGAAATAAAAAAACAATTGCCTACATTTAGAGTTCATTGCTATATTAAAAATCTGCAATCAGAAGAGTTTGAAGCAAGGAAACTTAAAAATAATCCAAAGTCAGGAACTCCGCAAATTGATTTTGCCGAAAACTTTTCCTTGATTTCACAGGATGAGATACAGTCCGCACATTGGACTGGTAATGTAACTTTCTCATACACCATTGTGAGTGATGATTTATCACATCAAAAACTCAGCATTAAAGTTTTTCTGTATAGAATAATTGAAGATATTCTCAAGAGGTTCCCTAATTTGGAAAAACTGTCAATATTCTCTGATGGTTCCTCGCCTCAATTTTAAAACATATATACAGCTGGACTCTTGTGCTCAATGCAAAAACATTTCAAAATTGACATTGACTGATTGTTTTTCGCCACTTCCTATGGAAAAGGCTCTGTTGATGCGATACGGGGTGCCATAAAGCACCGAGTATGAATCAAAATCAAATCAAGACAAAGAACAATTTCAAATCTCTTTGAGTTTTATGAATGTGCTAAAGAAGAAACAAAAGGGACACATATTTTCTTTCTGTCTGAAGATGATGTACAAAATCATGCCCAGGAAATGGAAAAAAAAATTGAGCAGACATAAAGTCTATTCCTGATATTCGGTAATGCCACTACTTTATGCCTTATGACTCTACAAGCATACTTGTTGCACAGACTGCAAAATCGTTAACGACTAAACACAATATTTCCAAAGCGGAAGAAGACCCCTCAAGGCAATTGGATTTAAAACAGCGGCGCCTACGCTATGAGGATGTCTATTCCTCGTCTGATTCTGATGACGACAAAATGTGTACACCTACTGTACTACCAATTGGTGAAGAGACAGCTGTAAGATCATGGGTTGGAGTGATATATGACAGCCAATGGTATCCAGATAACTATTTATTTTATTACATATATAATTAGGAATTCAGAACTTCTAAAAAATTGAATTGATGACTTGCACACCACAATATTAAAACAATACCTACTGGTACACGAACCATTGGGAGGGGGTTTGGAGATAAATGGTTTGATTATAAGACTTTTATTATATGCAAATGATTTGATTTTGATGGCAATCAAAATCAATCCGAAGGTGCTACAGCGGATGATTAATGAACTGGAAAAATAGCAGGATGTGGAATCTGAAAATAAATTTAGATAAATCTAAAATTCTTATATTCAGAAGAAAAGGAGGGGTGATCAGGGAATCTTGGAAACCGAATGATCGAGTATTAGAGTTTTTTTTTTTTTTTTTTTTTTTTTTTTTTTTTTTTTTTTTTTTATAATAACTATAATTATTTGGGAATGATAGTTACACCCAAGTTGTCGATTAAAACTCATCTAAAAAAGCGCCAAACTTTGGCAAAAGTGGCGAATCACACGGCTTGGAGTAGTTTAGTGTCCAAGGCTGATATACCCTTTTCGGCTAATGTAACAGTGTATGAAACGGTCGTAAGATCAATTTTGACTTATGGATCTCAGGTATGGATCTTTTTGAGTACGACGAGGTGGAAATAATCAGAAGATTTTATGTACAAAAATGTTTTTGGTCCAAGCTCTTGTAACTTACGTTAGATTTGGAGACAGGTATTGCCAGAGTCAGCCTATATACAATGAATTTACATAAAAAATATATTGAAAAAATTCTAGGATATTCGAATGATCGGTTGCCAAAATTGCTTTTGAAAGAAATGATGAGATCAAGGTGTGGCTGGTTGATTGATACATTGGATGAGCATGAAAAAAAAATTGAAATTGAGGTAAGGTGTGAATCGGAATGGAGAGATAGTTGGCCTAGTATGATTGAGAGTATGATAGAAAAAAAGAAGGAGGAGATAGGAGTGCCAACTCCTATCGAGTGGACATTCGATGGGTGTTCAAATTAATATGTGGAGTTCTATATTTAGTTGAAGTTATATTCTTAGTTGAAGTAAGTGCTGAAATACTAAAGTTTTTGGGAGAAAATGGAATTAAAGCTCTGTGTAATCTCTTTAACAGAATTTATGACACTGGGATATTACCAACTGATTAGTTAAAGTCGATATTTTTCACAATACCTAAGAAACATCGTCCAAACGTCCTCCAACGAGGAAATATTTAAGGAAGCCTTAATGGAGACAACCGAAGGTATTATTGTGAATGGAGTAACCGTCAACAATATTAGATATGCCGACGATACCTTAGTGCTTGCTAATTG
The DNA here is from genome assembly GCF_040954645.1 of Diabrotica undecimpunctata. Taxonomy (NCBI): domain Eukaryota; kingdom Metazoa; phylum Arthropoda; class Insecta; order Coleoptera; family Chrysomelidae; genus Diabrotica; species Diabrotica undecimpunctata. Next base: position 62,681,239 of record NC_092807.1, on the reverse strand, counting down.
CGGAGAAGACCTTCAAAATCTAATGAACAAAATAAAACAGACTTGTGATCAGTATGGATTAAAACTCAACGTTAAGAAAACTAAATATATGATAGTTAGCAAACAAAATTATATACAGGATGACGGTATAAAAGTCACAGATGCCACACTGGACATAGTAGAGAAACTCGTGTATCTCGGCAGTAATTTCAATGAGAGCTGGGATCCAACCGCAGAAATTAAAAGCCGAATAGAACAAGCCCGAGCTGCCTTTGTAAAAATGAGAAACGTACTTTGCAGTCACGATCTTAGCATTGACCTTAGAGTTCGAATGACATCTTGCTGCATCTTTCCTGTCCTGCTGTATGGAGTGGAAGCGTGGACTCTAACTGAGGCTATCCTTAGACGCTTGACAGCCTTTGAGATGTGGGTATACAGACGACTACTGAAAATAAGCTGGGTCGACAGAGTTAGAAATGAGGAGGTCCTTAGACGGCTGAACCAAACAACACAACTGTCAATATAATAAAGAGGCGCAAGCTGGAATACTTCGGTCATATTATGAGACACCCTGAAAAATATGATCTTTTACATCTGATCATTCAGGGAAAGATCCAAGGTAATCGTGGTCCTGGTAGAAGAAGAACATCATGGCTGAAAAATCTAAGGCAATGGTATGGAAAATCAACTACATCGTTATTTAGAGCTGCTGTCAATAAAGTCACGATAGCGAATATGGTAGCCAACATGATATCCAACGATCGATAACGGTCATGGAACTAGAAGAAGAAGAAGTTCTATATTTGAATGATCGATCTGGCAGAAATGATGAAAGATTTTGCTCAATGTGTAACATGAAGGAAAGGGAAGATGTGATGCATTTTTTGGGAAAATGTTCTGTGTTGACACACATTAGTTTAAAGTGGTTGGGTAGAAATGAACTTAATAGAGTGGAAGTAGTTACTATGATCAGACAGGGAACGGCTAAGTTAGCAGGTTATTGTACAGAGGCATGGCGGTATAGGTATGAGTCAGTGAGCTTAGTTAATTAATAAATCCATTAGCATGGTGTTAGTTCAATAGTATCAGAATATTAAAATATGCATTAATAATTTGTTTGCTTATACCTATTTATCTTTTTATCTGTCTTGTCTATTTGGACTATCTTGTTATTATCATTATTATACAAACAGGTTTCACTCCTTCTAAGGGACAAATTCACTCATTTCAAATGCATGTTACTGTTATACATTGTTATTATTGTTTAGTCTAGTGCAAAGTCTTACTCAGTAGGATATACACATTTAGTTTATTAGTATAAAATTTATATTAATATTTATTTATTTTAATGATCTTGTTAGATAGACTTAGCCTTAGTGTAATTTTTTGTATATTAAAGAATATTTTTTTGCCAACCCTCCTGCTGGCATGTGCAAAGGGAAGCAAATGTCGCTAAAAGAGAATATTGTATTTTTTTTAATGGGAAATAAAAAGGCATTATTGATTGATTGATTTGATTGATAGCTCGATTATAGCTCCTAGTGGTTATATATTTTCAAATAGAATGACGACTTTAGCCGACACGTTATAAAGAGAATATTAATTTAAGAAATATTTAGAATATATTGTTACGATAATTATCCTGGCCTAAAATAACCGTAAATATTATGACTAATGTGTTCTGTTTTTAGATTTTACGAGAGTATTCTATTAGCCGGCAGAAATTTACCTGAATGAACCTTCCAGAAACGGTCGAGCCGATGTAAAAATACCCGTTTGCCTTACCGTTATAATTTCACCGCTAATCGAGAAGGCTGTTCGATGATTCTAGCGTAAAGGCAATGGCATATATAAAGGACATTTTATTTGGAAGGAACAGTTAATTCTGAACCCGCGCTCGCGAATTTGTAACGTACGGATAATATATAAATTTGTCAGATAAGTTAATATAAATAAAGAAATAAATTAAATCCGTAAGTGTTATAAATATTGAACCTTTTAATAAATCCACAACAAATGGTGTCAGAGTGAGATCGAACATAAATTAGACTTATAATAATAATACAAGTGAATATAAAATAAATTGTGAAAATGGCTACGATTTATGAGCTGACAGTGACTAATTTAAGAAGACATCTTGAAGACAGAGAATTATCTTCCACCGGAAAAAAGGCTGAGTTAGTCCAACGACTAAAGAACGCTTTGCTAGAAGAAGGACTAGATCCAGAGACTTATATATTTGAAGACAAACATGATGCTGTCATCTCGTCGATTTCGAAATTGGAGAACAAAGTTTCTGACGATATTTCGAAAGTTTCTTCTGATGTAGCCAAAGTATCCGGCGACATCGCTTCTTTAGAAAGCAAAGTTTCTAACGAGATTTCTTCTCTGGAAAGCAAAGTCTCTGCTAACATCTCTTCGGAAATCTCTAAAGTCACTTCTGAGATGTCTGCCCTGGACGATAGAATATCTTCGTTAAAAAACCAAGTTGCTGCCGATATGTTGGCCTTCGAAGAAAAGATATGGAAAGAGATGGAAAAGAAGATGGAGGAAACCGGGACAGCAGAGAGAGGAAACAATCCAATTACAGTGGAGATAAAAGAAGACGAGACGAAATGTAAGTTGGAGACACGGCCGAAATTTGAAGGAAGTGGAGGTTCTATTCATGTTAAAGTCCCAACTTTCGACGGAAAATCATCATGGAACAACTACATGAAACAGTTCGAATCAGCCGCAAGAGCAAATGGATGGTCTGAAAAAGAAAAGGCGGTAAACCTGACTATCGCTCTTCGAGGAGATGCCTTAGATGTGCTTCAGACCATAGCAGTAGAGGAGACCGATGATTTCGAACAACTGAAGAAGAGGTTAAATATGCGATATGGCCACGAACATTTGGAGCATGTATATCAGTCGCAGCTTAAAAATCGTAGACAGAAGAAAGATGAGGCTCTTCAAGAATATGAGGTAGATATTGCCAGATTAGTACGATATGCTTATCCAACAGCTCCCGAAGACATGATGGAAAAATTGGCCGTTCAAACGTTTATTGATGGTCTTCGTGATCATGAAATGCAGAGAACACTACGATTAGCTCGTCACAAGACGCTGGTTGATGTCTTATCCGCCGCCCTCGAATACGAGTCAGCTACGCAGGCCTCTGGCGGGTACAGTAAAGTTAGGACTGTAAAAGAGGAAGGAGATGAAGATAAACTTGACCAGCTCTTTAATTTGATGAAAAGCATGACATGCAAGAAAAAGAAGACCATAAAATCAAGAAACTCACCATCAGGAAAACCAGAACGAGTCAACCTTAGGGAGGCAGCTTCGACCCGGAACTCTTCCAAAGACCCTCTCATACTAATAGCTTCTTTGAAATGTCGTGAAGATAGTGTATATGTAGATGGAGACATAAATGGTAAAAAGCATACGTTGTTGGTGGATACCGGAGCGACCAGAACCATTATACGCCCGACAGTTATAAACAGCCGAAAGAAACTGTTACCAACGAGGTTGCGACTTCGGACCGCTACAGGTGAAAATGCCAACATTCATGGAGAAATCCAGGTACAATTGGGAATTGGAGCAGAAAAGTTCGTCCATACTGTTATAGTTGCTGACATCGAAGAGGATGTTATATTAGGAATGGACGTAATGAATATGCATGGATTCCAATTGGATTTTAAGAATAAGGTAATCAAAGTTGGCAACGAGGAGGTATTTCTCCATCCACATAATGATAACACTGTGCAAGCAGCCATTACAGAAGATACAGTCGTGCCTGCGAGAAGCGAAACGATCATAGTAGCGCGGCTACAGGGATTTGTGGACGAAGGGAGACCTGTTATGATGGAGCCTTGGAACCACGACGATGAGGTTGGCCGAGGAATCATAATTGGAAAGGAATTGGTGACTTCGGCTAAGGAAATTCCTGTGAGACTTATCAATGTCAACGACTACCCAGTGACCATAAAGAAAGAGACAAAAGTAGGAACTTGTGTACCTGTGACATCCATAATCCGTCAGGCGACAACATCTGATAATTCCAACGATAAATTCGACCAAATGGTTGCAGTTGCAGGACAGTCTCTAAATCAGGTGGAGAAAAGGAAATTAAGGGAATTTCTTCGGCAGTATCGTGATATTTTCGTACCGAAAGGAGGAAAGACGGGAAGAACTACGGTTGTTAAGCATAAAATTGATACTGGTAATGCTAAGCCAATTCGTCAAACAGCTCGACGATTACCACAGGCGAAGAGAGAGGAAGCTGAAACGATTGTTCAGGAAATGAAGAAAGACGGGGTGATAGAACCTTCTACGAGTCCATGGGTCTCTCCGGTGGTCCTGGTTAAGAAGAAAGACGGAACGACGAGGTTCTGTGTGGATTACCGTTTGCTGAACAACGTTACCAAGAAAGATAGTTATCCTCTGCCTCGGATCGATGACACATTGGACACATTGGCTGGAAGTAAATTGTTTTCTACTTTAGATTTGAAGTCTGGATACTGGCAGGTAGAAATGGACCCAGTCGATAAAGAAAAGACAGCCTTCACCACAGGATCTGGATTGTGGCAATTCAACGTTATGCCATTTGGACTTTGTAATGCTCCTGCGACATTTGAGAGGCTTATGGAAAATGTGTTGAGAGGGTTATCTTGGAAAACATGCCTGGTTTATTTAGATGACATAATCGTCTTGGGGGAGACATTCGAAGATCATTTGAGGAATTTAGAAAACGTTTTTAATCGACTTAAAGCTGCCCAATTGATGCTAAACCCCAAGAAGTGCCAGCTATTTCAAGGTAAAGTCAATTATCTGGGTCATATAGTCAGTAAAGAAGGAGTGGCCGTGGATAAAGGAAAAATCGATTCCATTAAGGAATGGCCAAAACCAACTGACAAACATCAAGTGAGAAGTTTTCTTGGACTATGTACTTACTACCGGAGGTTTATTAAGAAGTTTGCAGATATCGCTAAGCCATTAACGCGACTTACGGAGGAAGCAAGAGATTACCGCTGGGATACAGACTGCCAAAATGCCTTTGAGACCTTGAAAAAGCATTTAATAACAGCACCAATTTTAGGGTATCCACTGCCAGAAGGAGAGTTCATCTTAGATACAGATGCAAGTAATGTGGGAATTGGAGGAGTGCTGTCTCAGATTCAAGGAGGACAGGAACGAGTCCTCGGATATTTTAGTAAAGTTCTTTCAAAACCTGAGCGGAATTATTGCGTCACGAGAAGAGAACTTCTAGCAGTAGTTAAATCAGTAGAGCACTTCTATCAATACCTCTATGGAAGGAAGTTTTTAATCCGAACCGACCATGCCGCCCTTAAGTGGTTGATGCAGTTTAAGAATCCAGAGGGTCAGATAGCCAGGTGGATCGAACGACTCCAAGAATACGATTTTAAGATTGAGCACCGAGCCGGAGTTAGCCACAGAAATGCTGATTCTCTTTCCAGAAGGCCATGCCCCGCAGAGTGTTCCCACTGCAACAAAACGGAATCCAAGGAAGCAGCAGTGCTAAGAACGACGATTGTCAACGACGACTGGACGCCTACTAAGATAAGGGAAGAACAAGAGAGAGATCCAGTTATACAGAAAATCCGAAAATGGAAAGAGGAAAACCGTCGACCACCTTGGCAGGAAATATCAAACCTATGCTCAGTAGTTAAGACGTATTGGGCCCAGTGGGACTCATTTATCATCGAAGATGGCTTGCTCAAACGAGTCCTGGAAAATGATGACGGTGCAGAGAAAAGAAGACAGTTGGTGATCCCAAAGAGCAGAATAGCCGAAGTACTTCGTCAGTTACACGACAGTCCATCGGGAGGGCATTTTGGTGTAAGGAAAACCCTTCAGCGAATTCGGGAACGGTTTTATTGGATGAACAGTTCCGACGACGTAAAAGACTGGTGTAAGAAATGTACTATTTGTGCTACGAGTAACGGGCCTCACCGGAAAAGGAGAGCTCCTATGAGACAATATAATGTTGGAAGCCCGTTTGAAAGAATAGCTTTGGACATCGCTGGGCCATTTCCAGAAAGTGAAAATGGGGGCAAGTACATGTTGGTAGTAATGGATTACTTCACTAAGTGGGTCGAGATTTACGCACTTCCAGACCAGAAGGCCGCCACCGTTGCAGATAAGTTGATCCAAGAATATATCAGCCGATTTGGAGTGCCTTTGGAGATCCATAGTGATCAAGGCAGGAACTTCGAAAGTGATCTATTCCAAGGAATATGTGATAGACTAGGCATGAAGAAAACAAGAACTACCGCGTATCATCCGCAATCGGATGGTATGGTAGAACGAATGAATAGGACAGTTGGCAAGTATTTGACAAAGATGGTGTCCGATCATCAGCGAGACTGGGACCAATACCTTCCGTTCTTCACAATGGCCTACAGATCTGCTGTTAACGAATCAACAGGCCAGACACCAGCCAAAGTCCTATTCGGACGCGAAATGCGACTACCTTGTGATCTCGAGTTTGGATGTAAACCTGGAGAAGATGTAGCAGGTGAAGATTATGTGATCGAATTACGAAGAAGAATGGACGATGTACATGAGTTGGTCCGTTCCCACCTTCAGATCGCTAGCGACAGAATGAAGAAACGGTACGATACACAAGCCGAAAAGGGTTGCTTTAAGAAGAACGACAAAGTATGGCTGTATAATCCCAAGAAGCGAAAAGGTTGTTCTCCCAAATTGCAGCAGTTTTGGGAAGGTCCATACCTCATTATGGAGAAGATCAACGATGTCATCTACCGAATAAGCAAGATTCCAAGGGGAAAGCCGATGATAGTACACCATAACCGGTTGGCGTCTTTCGAAGGTGACCACAACGTAGATGAAGAAGTGGAAGTAAACCAAATCCACGATGTGTCTGACCTCACGTTTGAGGAATTCATGGGTGCCTATGGAGGTACCGGTAAAGCGAGACATGGTGTTACCACTGAAGAAAAGCAAGATCTACTCGTGCTCCCCGATGACTACTCGCTGGCCCTTACCATCCCGGCCAGTATCAAAGACGCACCAGGGTTGGCATCCGTCTTTCGAAGGAAGTTTGGTCGAGTTGCAGAACTTCAATGCCAAGTGCCAGCTCCCGGTAAAACCTTGAAACTCCAAGATGCATCACGTTACCTTTTCTACCTGGTAACAAAAGACACTGCCCGTGACCAACCTACCTACCGAGATGTGTGGGAAGCCTTACTTCAATTGAGAGAGCACGTACTAGAGTCCGACGTGCAAAAGTTAGCCATGCCAAAGTTGGAGTGCCGCCAATTAGATTGGAGGGTTATCCGAAATATGGTGGAGGAGATCTTTAAAGACACCGAAGTCCAGGTGTTAGTCTGTTGCAATCCGCATAGTTACTGGTGCGGAGAGAAAACCGTCCCTTGTCATTTTTATACAACTGGAAGTTGTAAAAGAGGGTCCAGTTGCCGATACCAGCATACAGTTCCGGTTTCAGTCCCGACAAGGTTCCAGGAGGAACCATCTTTTAAGAGGGGGGCAGTGTTACGATAATTATCCTGGCCTAAAATAACCGTAAATATTATGACTAATGTGTTCTGTTTTTAGATTTTACGAGAGTATTCTATTAGCCGGCAGAAATTTACCTGAATGAACCTTCCAGAAACGGTCGAGCCGATGTAAAAATACCCGTTTGCCTTACCGTTATAATTTCACCGCTAATCGAGAAGGCTGTTCGATGATTCTAGCGTAAAGGCAATGGCATATATAAAGGACATTTTATTTGGAAGGAACAGTTAATTCTGAACCCGCGCTCGCGAATTTGTAACGTACGGATAATATATAAATTTGTCAGATAAGTTAATATAAATAAAGAAATAAATTAAATCCGTAAGTGTTATAAATATTGAACCTTTTAATAAATCCACAACAATATACTTGATTTTGGTAACAATTGTATTCATATTGTTTAAAATAATATCTTTCAGTTATGCCTAATGCATATTAGTACTAGTTTTAAACGTTTTTTAATACTTAAGTAAAGTCGACTAACCTTATTTTCTTCATAATTGCAATAATCTCAACTATATCATCAAACTTTCATTACTTTCAACACATCTGCACTATAACCACTAATAACGTGATATATAAAATAATATGGAGCAACTAATTATTAGTGTAGTATTTTCAGTGTTTCGACCTTAAACCAAGTTTAAACAATAAACAAATATGTTATAACTATAATCAAAGTAAATCAAAAGTCACGAATCATTAGTTTGTTACTTGTAAATTTTATGTAAATTTACAGTTGACACCGCAACATAAGATCTGAGAAGCGGTAACATATTTTTAAATTAAATATTATGTTTATACGGCATCAAGCCATAATTGATTGTAATGAAAATTACATTTCTTATCACTTTAACAAGGAACTGAAAATCTTTTACGAAAACTTTTAGTATTATAATGGGCCGAAAATCACTAAAAATTTACTTTTTACGTTAATCTGCCATATGGGCCGAAAATCACTTTTTACGTTAATCTGCCACGAACATAATTTGAAGACTGTTGCATACAGAACAATTTAAAAGATTTTATGAATCAACTAGTAAGGAGAAATTAATTATGCACCGAAAACAAAATAAATTGACGAGACTAGATCTCAAAATAACCCTTCTTTTCTTTCGCCAATATTTAAATTACTGTCATTTTCGCAAATACCATCCACTGATGTGTTATCCATGTATTATTCCAGTTTTTTGTGATACACGCGTAGATGAGAACAGAAAGCAGAATGTCATAGCATTTCTTTTTATACCGTGTTCAGCTAAATTAAATAGATGTTATTAAACATAAGTTCTTAGAAAGATGTCACTCGTACATGGAGGTTGGCTCTATGCAAGATTCCATTCACCAGAACTGAAAAGGAACAGAAGTTTCAACCTATTTGTGTTGTGAACTATGTATGTTTAAAGTGTTTTAAAAAGAGCGAGATCTAGATGCAATAAAGACTAAACACTAAAACTTTGGACCCTACATTACCAAAGAATTTAAGATTAATGACTTCCTATAATTTGTATATTATTATTATAGGATATTATTTATCAAGGATATTTATCGACGAACTTAATACAAAATAAAACAGTTGATGGTAAGTGCGTGTCTAGAGTGCATGCAAGATATCGTTAGCTCATGGAACAATCCGAATATTCGCACGATCAAATTGGTTAGCGGCTGATGAATTCTTAATACCAACAAATTAAATATCTGCACATAAATATATATTCAGAAACCATAAATATGGGTTCTGAATATATGAATATATTTTGATGATGCAATATGTAGATTTTCTTTACGAAATAATCCTTTATATAATAATAAATAATTTTTTTAAATTCCATCTTCTATCGAAGGTTCGAAATCATCATGGCTATGCGGACACTGTTGACTGCCGCTCTAAATAGTTCATAAGCCACGATATTCTTCGTCTTCCCATATTTCGCTTTCCTCTAATTTCGCCATACATAAAAAGTTATAATAATGAGTATCTTTGCCTTCTCATAACATGGCCTAAGTTTTCTTATTTTGATAGTCAATATTAATTCAGCTTCATTTCCTATTCTTCTAGTAATTTCTGCGTTTGACATTATTGTGTCACCTCGGGGGAACAAATAAGGGTCTAACCACCTTCTGATATCCCCGGGTGCTCTGTAGAGGGCTTAGAATATACTGTCGAGAGCTCCTCTACGTAAGTCCATTTTCGGGTTATGGACTTGGAAAATATTTATTTTCGGTGTCTTGCCTTGAAAAAGGCAAGATATTTCTTACATGACAATTTCTTCGTCGAAATAAAAACACCAAGTTAAGTTGAAACAATTCTCAGTCACAGAGTATGGAAAATAAATGCAGGAAGCAGAGCCCCGAGAGCACTAAGCTCTCGGAGAGCCCGTGAGGGACTGACCTGGCTGACCTGAAAATCGCCAATATTTATATGCGCTGTTCGAGCGATAAATAGGGATTTCCAGGTCAAGAGCCAATGGGAAAATTCGAGGCGGGGCGATGCGCATCGAAATGCGTACTAGTCCACAGACTATCGCATTCGATGACGATTGGAGTTTATGATATTCGTAGGATTCTTTTGTAACACCAAAATTCAAAGGCGGCCAAATTATGCAGATGCACTTATTTTAATGCTTTCATGCGTCCAAGCCATAAAGAAGAGTAGTAAATACGTAACACTGAAATATTATTGGGCGTAGTCCTAACTTTATCTTCCGACAACAAAGAAACTTTTTAAGTTTAACGAATGATGCACGTTCTATTTCAATACGTGTCTTAATTTCTTTGGTTTGGTCTACATTTGATGTTATTCAAGTTTCCAAGTATTTTTAGGTATCCACACTCTTAACTACAGTATCCTCAACAATCAATTGGATGTTTGCACCTGCTGATTTAGTCATAATCACGCATTTAGTTTTTTTCAAATTCATTCCGTATTCGTTAGTCCGTATTCATGACAGCATTCAGTAAGTCGTTGCATTACGTTTTGTAAATCATTGTTGTTACCCGTCATTATTACTGTATCATCTGCAAAACGCAAATTATTCAAAACTTCTCCATTGATAGATATACCTTCTATTGAATCTGAGAGCGCTTCTTTAAATACCGCTTCAATGTAGACATTGAGTAGTGGTGACAGCACTCAACCATGGAGGCCTCCTCTCTGTATTTTAAAATCTCGGGTGTTCTGGTTGTCAACTCTTACCTTGGCAGTTTGATTCCAATATAGATTAGATATAATTTTCATATCACGACTGTCAATATTTTTACTTTTTAATATATCTACAAGATTTTTATGTTGAACCTTATCAAATGCCTTTTTATAATCTACAAAACATAAGTACATGTCCTGATTCATATCCATACATCTCTGGGCCAGCATATTTAAGTCGAACAAAGCACCTCTTGTGCCCATACCATTTCTAAAGCTAAATCGTGTGTGACTAATTTCATATTCAAGAGTTTTAACAATTCTGCTGTGTATTTAATTGTGTGACTCATTAAAGTTATTGTTCTGTGATCTGAGCAGGATATTGCACTTAACTTTTTGGGTATTGTCACAAAGTTCGATTGCAGCCATTGTCTGGGGATTGTAGCAGTCTGATACATTAGATTAAAGAGTTCAACCATTAGATCAATGACATTTTCATCAATGAGTTTTAATAATTCGATGAGCACATCATCTGGTCCGGTAGCTTTGCCTTCTTCTTGTTTTTGATGGCATAGATGACTTCTTCCCGTAATATTGGTGGTCCGGTATCCTCTGTGGTTTCTAATGATAGTTATTCTCTTTCATCATTAAATAAATTTTGGATGTAATTGGTACAGTGACACAATAATTCCTTCATATCAGTAATAATATTTCCTTCATCATTTTTAAGGATATTCGTTTTTGTGCTTTTTCTAGACCCTCTTATTTCTTTGTGTAAATTTTTCTTCACATCTTCTATTTCCTTGCATCAGTCGGAGAGCCACCTCTCGTTTGCCTCTCGAATTTTCTTTTTGATGTTTTTCTGAATTTCTTTGTATTTATTCAGGTCTTTTGCTTTGTTTTCTTCGTGCTTCCCTAAGTTCAAAAATTTCTACTGTCATCCAAGGTTTTGTTTTTTCCTCAAGTGGTTTAAGGGTTTCTTTTCCAACTGACCCAAAGGCATGTTGAATTTTCTCCCATTTTTGGTCAATAATTAGAGTTTCTGCATTATCTTCTTTGACTTTTCTGAAGTTCTCGTTTATTTTGTTGTTGTTGTCAGTTTGTGAACTACATCTGTATAATCTACGTTTACGAAGTTTGAACAAGGTATTTGCAATTATGAGTTCCTCATTAAATTCCTTAACAATTTGTTTTTCGCTTTCTAATACATGTATTAGAAAGAAATGGGGTACTAAAAAAAGGGCGTGAGAAGAACTATACCAGTTGAAGATGAACGTTTCAGTTGCGTAAGATCTCATTCACATGACAATGTACTGCACACTGTACGGTTTGACAGTATTGTCTATCCTGTGCGGCTCTCAATAAGAACTGAGTATCGAGACCCATCTACTCTCATGGTTTTTCAACCATGAACCTCTGCTGCTACCTGGACATCTATTCACAACTTCACCCTGTCAAAGATAACTGGTTTTTCGCTTCTTGATAGTGTTAAGAAGTTCTCTGTCATGGCCCATTGTACGCCATACTGACTACCTCGTTAGTGTTCATGGTATTTCCAAAAGTCTTTTAAACATCCCCATCTCAAAGGCCTCTAACCTTCTCATAGCATTTAGGTTCATTGTACATCCATCTGTCCCATAAAAAATAATAGAATATAAGTAAGTCTCTGGGTTTTTTTTTGGCTAATTTTTATCCATCTTTTTGGGTTAAGACTTCTACAGCACATGGTCGATCATGAAATATTAACTGCTGCTATTTAGAACCCAATGACCACCAGAAGATATCTAAAACATAAAAGTATCTACATCAGCAACTAATCATTACATACTGCAATCCTGTCCAGCTACGTCAAGACAACATCTTGATACCCATACTTAGGTATCATTTAAAATTTTTTATGTTAAACGTATAGGTAAGATTTGCTTTGTGATTTTGTTTAATTTTAATACTTATTTATGTACAATAAATATGATTAGTTAATATCTTAGTTTCTTTGTCCTAGCCAAACTCATTTTTCACATTTACTTTTAAGATAAGCTAAGAGACTAAGCTAAACGAGGCCTAACAATTGGCTCCCAAAGAAAGTTGTGAGTTTTATTGTTCTACATTAGCTCTTAACTTTGTAAGTAGTTATATTGTTATGTATGTTTCTGATGGGTCGTTTAATGATTACACATTGGCGCCCACCGTTTCTGATGGGTTGTTCAAAGGTTACAATTGGCGCCCAACGTGGGGAATCATATTCAACCATCTGCTGCGGAATTCTTTATCCAACAAGGTGGACAAAAAATGAACCAAAAAAACCTAAAGAAAAAGATTTATTGTGTAAAAACGAATTTTCAATAGAAGCACCAGCTAAAAAGACATTAGTATAAATAACAATAAAGTATAAAAATTAATCTACCTTTCTTCAGCATTGAAGTGTAACATGTCAGGGCAGAGTTGTCAACTGACCGATATATTGTATATTGAAGTGAGGCATAGAAATTTATATGTTCCATGTCTGTGACATAAAACAGCTGGAGTCAAATACAGGAAATATTCGTAACTGAAATAAATGAAGATTGAAAATGAAAAATAAAGATTAAATAGGATTTTTAGTTGATTGAAAAATTGAGCACCAACTATTTTTAGAATAAAAATAGTAAAATGAAAGAAATAAAAGTTAATAAATGAATAAAATCAAAAGAAATTGAAATAAAATAATTATTAAAAGAAAAATAACAAAATATATGACGTTTATAAAGTTACAGTAAATTGCCTGTCATTTGTATCGAGTAGTCTATCATTATTACGATAAATCTTCTTCTACTCTTCACTGCCCAATTTTGGTGTTAAAATCGCCCATAATTATATTAACCTCATTTTTTTTTTTTTTTGGTGAAATTGAATATTTTGATAAAGCCAGAGTAGAAGATGTGAACTTCGTTTATAGATTTATAGAAGTAAGTGCGTACTTCTGAGTTAGGTTTATGTTTTTTAAAGCAGGCTTTAATCTGTATCATGGGAATACTATTTTTAATTCGAAAGAGTGTTTTTGCATTCCATGTTCCTATCGTAACCGCAGGATTTTTAATTTGTTCCACTTTAGGCAGGTACTATCATTCATCGTGGGGATTTTTTTCCACATCTTTATGTCGGACTACTTCTTCGTAGTCCTCCGCCTTTGGTGTAAATTTATTTACCTCAGGACAAAAAGATGCTCTACTACTACTAGCTCCTCTACACGAAGCTGTTGGCCAGTAGTGGGGGATTGCTTATACCGGCAATCACTTGGTGATATTTTAACTAATCCACGCATTAGTCATTGCACTTTTATATTGACATCGAATACACCATGGTCTTCACAGCAGTTAAACAGAAGATTATGGTTTCATCCAATACATCATGAAACAGTACATACGAAAAAACACTTTTAAAATTTAAGAAACGATAAACATAACCTTTTTGTATATTTATATAGCTTTGTCCCCTCCAAAAGGAGCTTTTGCTCCACTAAAAAAATGAATTATTCGTCACTTAGACTATAGGGGGATAAAGGGGTAGAACGCGAAAACATGGAGTTGATTCCAGTTTACTCCAATTAGCCTCTTCTACTCAAATCCGACTCTCACCTTCACGCTGGTGTCTCTGTAAACCGAACTGGAGATCCGGTAATTACTATTTAAATATAATTGACTAATGTTTGTATTTTGAAAACGATTTCCGAAGTGGAAATTGAAACGTCAATAAACGTACTTTAACCTTTAATTGTGGCTTATTCCCATTTAAATAGTAATTACTTTAAAATGCCACAAGAAAATAGCCTCAGAACAATATGGAGATCCGGTAATCAACCCGGGTGGAAAGTTGGGTCGGAAATCGACGAGAGCGGGTGAAATATCCCTCCGAAAAGGGGGTTTGGCATTGGGTTAACTACCCAACCCTGTAAAAAAACTTTTGTTATGAGAGCTACAAAAAATGAAACCGGACTGTCTAACATACGACGAACTCGAACACGAACTAAGAATGATGATTTAAAAATTTGCACGTGGAACGTAAGAAGCCTTTATCAGCCTGGAGCCACGACTCTGCTCATACAAAAAATATGAAAAAAGCCAAAGCAGATATCATTGCTCTACATAAAATGAGGTGGACTAGCTCAGGCATCCTGAAAAAAAATAACTGCAATATTTACTCAGTGGATATCCTACACGACACGAATTTGGTACCGGATTTATTGTAAGCAGCAAGGTCAAACATAGTGTAATCTATTTCAAAGCTATTGATCATAGGATATGTCGAATAAGACTTAAAGGGATGTTCGCAATAATCGCATTATTAGCATCCCTTTTCCAACGGAAGAAAAAGAGGATGATGAAAAAGACATGTTCTATGAGGCACTAGACCGAGAGTACGATGAGTGCCCAAAAAATGACATCAAAATAATAGCAGACTAATAGAGACTTTAATGTCAAAGTCGAAGGAGAGAATATATTTTCGCCTAACATCGGACAAGCCTACACGTCGACTTTAATGAAAACGGTCTCAAAATCACAAACTGCGATATCTAAGAACATGGTAATAACTGGGACGCGATTTCCCCATAGAGATATACATAAGGGAAGTTGTAAATCTCCTGATAATGAAACAATTAATCAAATAGATCATATAATCATCGATGCTCCAACTTATTAGATGTTAGGTCTTTTAAAGGAGCAAACATATATAGTGATCACTATTTAGTTAAAGCACGATTTAAAGAGAGAAAAACCAATTTAAAAAAAGAGATCGGGAGAAGGAGAGAAAAAATCGACATTAATAAACTAAAAGATCCCGACACTGCAAATGTATACAGACAGCAAATAGAAGATCAAATAAGAACAAAAAACAAAGAAGAAGAAGAAGACATTAACCAACTATGGGCAAATACACGAGATATTGTGTTACAGAAATCGGTTGAAATATTGGGCAAAACCAAATCAGAAAAAAAGAAACCATTGGTTTGATCATGGGTGCAAAATGGCCACAAATAGAAAGAACGCAGTATGTCAGAAAACCATCGACGCAGGTTGTACACGGAGGAAAAAAGAAGAGTATAGACGTCTTAGAAGAGAGGAAAAACGTATCCATCGACGTAAGAAGAGGGAATACGAACAGAACACTCTCAATGAGATACAAAGTTTATTCGATAAAAATGAACGAGGAAATACTACAAATCCTTAAATAATAGACGTCGAGAATTTAAACCACGATTAAAAATTTGTAAAGACACTATCGGTGAAATTCTACATGATAAAAACTTAGTTAACACATGGGCACAAGATAAAAAAATGAAACTCTACAACGTCAACTACACGGTGAAGACCGAACAAGAGAAGAAGTGTCAAATGCCATCCTAAAACTCAAAGACAATAAAGCCCCAAGAATCGATGAAATCTGTTCGGAAATGTATAAAAAAGGTGGTGATCAACTGTTTGCAGCAATTTATAAACAAATAGTACTTATATGGTAGAATGAATTGGTACCAGAAGAGTGGCTAAAGGAAATAATATGTCCGTTGCATAAAAAGGGTGATCAATTGAAGTGTAAGAACTATAGAGGCATTACTCTGTTAGCATAGGCGGATACCATCGGACCATCGGATAAAATCTTCGGCAATGTATTGTTTGAAAGACTTTACATTTTAGAAACATTTTACAAAGGATATTGTTGGTCAATATCAATGGGGATTTACTGCTGGAAAGTCAACTACACATCAAATTCAAGTACATAGGCAGATTCTAGAAAAGTCACTAGAATATAACATAGATACACACCATCCCTTCATTGACTTCAAAGCAGCCTATGACAGTGTGAAAAGAACTGCATTATATAATGCAATGATAGACTTTGGGATCCCACCTAAGTTAGTTAAAATGACCCAACTAACAACTCAAAACATAAGCGCATGCGGTAGAATTGAAGGAGAAAACTCTACGTTCTTTGACATTAATAATGGTCTAAGACAGGAGGACGCGCTGGCGTGTCTCCTCTTTATTATTGCCTTGAAAAATGCAATCAGACAATTAAATATTAGAATGAATGGAACTATTTTTAATAGATTGACGCAAATTCTCGCATTTGCTGACGATATAGTTATAGTGGGCAGAAGTATGAGAGACATGGTGCAGTGTTTTACAAGGTTTGCGGACGCGGCAAGTGAATTAGGACTTTTGGTAAACGAGGAAAAACCCAAATATATGTTGGTTTCTAAAAACCCCCCAAATTTCCAACAGAGAATTCAAATTAGCAACTATACCTTTAAGCAATTCAAAGAATTCACATATCTTGGATCGCTACTAAACGCAACAAACACGACAAGCGACGAAATAAAAAGATTCATAGCAATAGCAAACAGAACTGTTCACGGTCTCCAGAAACATTTATATAATAAAAATATAAAATGTGCAGTAAAGCTCAATATATACAAGACCTTAATAAGACCGGTTTTGATATATGGGGCTAAACCGTGGACCTTATCTCAAAATGACTCAAAAAGACTTCTTGGTATTTTTGCGAGAAAAATTCTTAAAAAGATTTTTGAGGCCGTAAATGAAAATGGGTTATGGCGTCGAAGATACAACTTTGAACTATATCAGTTATAAACCGACCCAGATATTGTGAAATTCGTTAAATTGCAGATGCTTAGATGGGCTGGACACATTGCTAGAATGTCACGATTGCTAAGGGTCAGAAGATGCAGGGAAGTTGCCAGGAATCGACAGAAGTGGCGACTTTTTTATGAGCAGCCCAAGATCCACAACGGATTGACGAGTTACTTATGATTATATAGTCACTTGTTTTTCCCCATGAAACAGAATTTTGTTGTAGTAAATAAATTAATAGATTATTATTTAGAATTTGAGATTTGCTACTAATTTTGTAATAATAAAATTCGCACTAGTATATAATACATATTGCACTTGTGCAACTTACCCCACTTAAAACACGAGTATTAAACTGGTATGGGGTCATTTATTTTTAACTTGTGTCTGTAAGTTTGCGGTCGTTAATAAAGAAAATAAGAAACTAAGAAACTTAGGATTTACATATAGGATTATATTGACCTGTTTACTAATTACAAGTAACTGAACAATACTCTTCTGCTCACGTCATATGAAATTGGCAACTGTATAAAATTGTGTAAATTAAAGTTTATATTAGTTCGTTACTTCTAGTACTAATTTAAGAAAATACGCAAAGGTTTTATCTCTCAGAAACATATTTAGTTATTTACATTCCCAATTCTGATTATACAGCCTACTATACACGGGCCAACGTTAAATATATGCAATTTATATGATATTATCAAGTGTACAGTCAAAGTAGTCTCAGAGATTACGTAACGATTCTAAAGACTATTCTGGTATACTAATGCAGCTTTTCTTACATATTTACATGAATTATGAGCTAAGATTTTCAAATTTTTGATCTCTTCAAAGATGTATTTGGATCCATCTTTAAGAAGCATCAAGAATTTGTTCAGGAATAGTTGATGTTTTTTTAAATTTGTTATTGGTCTAACCCCAGCTGATAGCTGACTATCATATTATGTTCATACACGTTTGATATATTTGTACATGAATTATTTATTGTTAAAAGATGCTTGTCTTTTCTTTTTTACGACAAACCTTACAACCTATCCGTGGTTTCATATATTTTGCTAACATGCTAATTTTGTTGCGCCTTCATATAATATTTGCATATTATAGTGCATATATAAAACATTGGATGATTTTTTTTGCGCCAAGCAAAAAAAATAAATTTTAACTCGGCATATGTTGTATAATGAATGTTTTAATAATTTTTGGTACCGATTCATTATCTATTGTTAATTTTGACTTTTGGCATGTGCACTAGAGTGCATACGTGGTCTTAATGGTAACTTTGGTACGAATAAATTTATAGAGTTCATTTTTCTTTATTTTATCCTTATAATAACGAAAAACAATTCTGTTTCTTCGTAATAAAAAGGTACTTGATATTTTTGGTACAAAATATGTGTCCGTCATTTAAAAGTAGTCGAGATACATTGATTCCACGAGCGAACTTATAAGTATTTACGGCTTCCAACTTGGCCCCATAGAAGGTGAGGAAAAAATTCATTTTGTCTACCCTTCATCGTCTGCATGTATCAGCCTCCCCACGCCTTATGTAATTCAACGCCATGATAACGCTTTTACAATCAAACCATTTGGCACTCTTTAGCATAGTGGGTGAGCACCACTTGGCCATCGTTACTAACTTTACTTTTCATTATAGTGTTTTGAGAAAGGCGGTCGACCAAAACGACCCATTCGTGAAGTACCAGAAATGTAAATGAATGCAAATTTTCCAAATACTGTAATAAATCATATTTCAAAAAAAGTTACCAAAGTAGACTTGCGAAAAGTTCCAGTACAACTGAAGCTCCAAGTCAAAACTCATTTACCTCGGTCCAATTCCCTTCTTTCTTCTTTGTGTGCCGTGCTTGTATTCAAGCGGTGGCTATCGTCGTATTAACAAGCTGATGAAATGTTCCTCGATCGGCAGCTAGATGAAACAATTCCTCGACCGTTCGGCCTGTCCATTGTCTAACGTTACGCAGCCAGAACAGTTGCTTTCTTCCGACCCAGCGTTTTTCTTCGATTTTTCCTGAATGATCAACCGGAGTAGGTCCTCTCATTATATGGCCGAAGTATTGGACCTTTCTTATTTTGATTATGTTGATCAATTCTAGCTCTTTGTGCATGGTTTCTAGCATACGGTCGTTAGATATGTGTGATGTCCATGGAACTCTGAGCATGCGATGGTAACACCACAACTCGAACGTTTCTAATTTATTGAGATTTTTTATTTTTGTTGTCCAGGTTTCACATCGATAGAACAAAGCGGACTAGACGTAACATATTAATACTCTTAGACGTGTGATCAATGACAGACTTTTACTGCACAATACAGAACGCCAGTGCATTTTCTATTCTGGTCGAAATTTTCTCGTCACTTTTAACCCTGCACACAATCCAACTAACCAGATATCTAAACTCCCTTGGTATATAAGAAAATCTTAAGTTAGACCACTTGACCCAGACAGCGCCAACAGTTTTATACCTCTTGGACAGGTTTTTGCCTTTACATATTATTTTACATTCAATTTCCGATTTCAGTCATCAACCCTGCCCCCATATACCACTATACAGTGGGATCCACATCACATCAAACCGGTCATACTTCACTGAGAATTGGTATCTATCTGACCCCCAAGTTCTTCCTCCAAACTTCCCGTGTGACTCGTGGAGGCTTATGATCTGATCGTTACTTCGTCTGCCCTGGGTAATGGAACATCCTCTGTTTATCTTGACTGTAGTTAGGCCACCTAGATGTAGGGATGGCACACATATCGGCATTTCTCCCTAGCGATTATCTGAAAGTGCCGCATATTTATTTATTTGAAAACAAGGATATATGGACACTTTCAGTACAACCAGCAATATCAATTTTTAAGGTATATGGTTACAATTTAATATATCTTTAATTTATTTATAAAATAATTAGTAAAAAAAACCCTGTCGGGCTACATTACAGAACATTTTCGGAATAACTATTTCGCCATCAGTGCTATTTGGATTTACATGTTTAAAGCCGCTAAATATATGGGAACAAAAAAATCATACCTTCAAGAATTGGTTGAATACATATATGTAAAAATATAATACAAAGAACAAACAGCCTCTAGTTTGTACAGATTTTACTATCTTTTTTACCAATTTTTTTGATTTAATTACTTTTATGTACATTCAAAAAAAAAGATGTTTTATATTCTCTGTAAAAAATAGTATTGTTTGAGATAGTTTCATAATGTTTTAAATATGTATTAATAGTTATTTATGTACCAAGGGCATTATCAAGATGATTGATTACGCCCGAAGAGCAATATAATCCAGCCAGAGGGCCTCTGGCCCGAGGGATAAATGTTGCTCGATGTGCTTAATCATCCGGTAACACCAATGGTACATACAAGATTTTATTTTTCACCTCACATAATATACAAATTAAAATTGAGACCTCTTTTATATAATTATATAATATTTATATAATTAAAAAAAATGTTACTTTCCGGTTTAATTTGCAATTTTCAAGAGCAAGTATTTTCAAAGAAGTTGTCTGTTGAGTGTGTTCATCTACAATGCGTAGTTTTTTCACAATATTTAAATGAATGAAAAAAGTCGCTTCAAAAGTTTAAGCAACATTACGCTGTATTACCCTTGCCTTAATTTATTTACAGATACTCAAGCACATTAAGCTTTAAGTAACTTTTCTTCTTTAGTTCAACCTTTTTGTGTATTTTATTGCATCGATTCAAATTACTGCGTTGAAAATAATTTATATAATTTGGGTAATAATTATAATTTATATAATCTTGTGATAAAAAGTTTCAGTTTTAATTACGGATAAAATTAAGTAGAACGAAACTACAATCGAAATATGAAACTACAATTTTAAATAAAATGATTGATGTGACGCCATGGATAACGGTAAACTTCGGTTTCCAATTTTAATTTTCACAAGATTTAACCGTTTTCATGATTTTATTCATATTAAATTAAAAAGTTTCATGTACATCAAAAATGTGAAAAATACAATTGGAAAACACTAATCATAAAAAGAGTCATGGTAATTTACGAAAATCCACTTTTTACCCATTGATGTGTATCCAATTAACTGTAAGTTATAAATAGTCGCATCCTTTAAAACCAGTTCTTTGAAAACAAAAACGATAGGTTACTAGTTGTAGTAAGAAGCAAGCGATGAGTAAAAGCAGAGTCATGCACAGATTAGCATTTTGCCGTATAACGACCTTTAAACGGATGGTATCGATGTGTCGATGCCGCGGGAATAAATAGCAGAAAGTAAATTATTATGTAAAATTGTGTAGGAAGGACACAAAAATAACGTGCAATGAACTTTAATAGTTCTTATGTTGGCTCAGAGGTCTGTATACAGTGTGTCAGATCTTCAGTTTTCCATTATCTGGGTTCTCTATGTTTGCTAATATGTCATTCAACCGCTAGTATAACCGTTAAGATGGCTATAATTGTTTTTATGGTATTTTTTTTAACTATTGCAACTGTTAAACTGACCAATTAGCAATTAAATTTTTAACTAATTTTCTCGACTATTTATTAAAACTAAGAGCCCATCCTGTGGTGTTTTCTCTTCTCTAATAAATGTTGCTTAATAACAGTTCAACATACAACATTATATTGTTATATATCTGGTTATTTATTGGTCTGTTGGTATTCTGGTCCCATTATTTTCTGGTTTTGTATTAAACACGAAGGGATTTTTCTGTTTTGGGTATTCTCTTTATGTTAATGGTGTCAAGAAGCTGGCTTATCTTAACATTTACATGCCTGTAAAGTCACTGCTCGTGAATTACAATGTCTTGATTATTTTATTTAGTGTTCATGTTAAGCTCCTGACAAAGACGAACTATTTTTTATATCTGAATTCCCAAATCGTCGAATAAAAGTCTATATACTCCTATAAGTTGAAAAGTATAAGTTAAAAACCCTATACACATACCGGTCTTTAGAATTTATTGATAGACTAACAGTTTATTACAATGGATAATTGAGGTTTACTCCCAACCATCCAATTTTTTTTGATCCAATATCCAGTTCTCCTTTTTTGACGTGGACTTTCCAGTGATGCCCATAAATTTCCAGTGATACTTCGTTGATGTTATGTAGGGGACTATGGTATCATTACTTCTAAGAGATTTAATTTGTGTTCTTTTATTTGTAAAGTTACTAGTTGCATATGGTTTCATTTAATTTGATTCGCTATTTTAGGGTTTATGAATCTGATTTAGTCGTGTCAGCAACTGGTCACTCGCTTTTTCATGAGTGTTTCCAACCACTACCTCTAGAATAGCTGCATCATCTGCGAAGATTGCAATACGAGGATAGATTGATATTAAACTAGCTTTTGACAGATGGCGCTACTTGATACCGAATTGGTTTCGGTGTTGACATTTGCCATTCATGACATGACGTCTGTCAAAATTTTAAGTTTTAAAAACAATTAGTTTGGTTTTACAGCCGTCAAAAGCAAGCAAATTTTGTGTTTTCGGAGAAATGGAAAAAGTCGAGTATCGTTTGGCAATTAAGTTCCTCCACAAAAAGGGTAAAACGAATGTGCAAATCAAAGCCGACCTGGAAGTAGTTTATGGTGAGATTGCCCCTTCGTTAGCAACAGTAAAATTTTGGAAAGCTGAATTTGTTCGTGGTCGTACGAGTGTTTTTGATGATGAGCGTCCCGGGAGGCCAAATGAAGTCACCACGCCGGAAATGATCAACAAAGTCCATGACATGATTAAGGAAGATCGTCGAATTAAGCTCCGTGAGTTAATAGAGGTCCTAAACATTTCCTACGAACGCGTACACAACATCATTCACCATCATTTGGACATAAAAAAGCTATTCGCACGATGGGTGCCGCGTTTGCTGACAATCGATCAAATGCAAAAACGTGTGACCACTTCGGAGACGATTTTTTTCGCCGATTTATTACCGTTGATGAAACCTGGGTGCATTATTACACACCGGAAACCAAAGAACAGTCGTAACAGTGGCGCAAACGCGGCGAAAAGGGCCGCCGAAGAAGGCAAAGAGTGCACATTCGGCCGGCAAAGTGATGGCGACTGTTTGCTGGGATGCGAAGGGCATCATCCACATCTACTACTCGGAAAAAGGAAAAACAATCAATGGTGAGTACTACGCAGCATTATTAGATCTATTCGATGCAGAATTGCGTCGAAAACGCCCCGGTTTGGAACGCAAAAAAGTGCTCTTTCGCTAAGACAATGCACCGGTTCACCGATCGGCCGTCGCCATGGCAAAATTACACGAATTGGGCTACGAATTGGTTGAGCACCCACCGTATTCCCCAGATCTTGCCGCCAGCGATTTTTTCTTGTTTCCAAACCTAAAAAAATGGCTCGGAGGACGTTTCACAACAAATGATGAAATCGTCGGTGAAACTTCGGCCTATTTTGAAGAGATCGAGCAAATTCTGATGGGATAAAAAAAATTGGAACATCGTCTTACTAAGTGTACCGAGCTAAAAGGGGACTGTGTTGAGAAATTAATCGATTTAATTCCAAAAAACTTGTTTTTTCTATCAAAGGCTAGTTTTATATCAATCAACCCTCGTATTATTTTGTTCTAATTCTGCAATGTCTCATGTATATAGTCTTTCTAGGACAGGATCTAGCATAATCGCTGCTAGTACCCCAGCTCTAATTTCTGAAATATGTGTAAACTTCTGTTATTCTAAAATATCCATACGAAATATTTTATTTGATGATTACTGAATACTGTTAAATTTAAAGTGATTAAGTAATTCGTATCAAACTTTAAGAACTTCTTGAGTTATACATATATATATATATATATATATATATATATATATATATATATATATATATATATATATATATATATATATATATGTTTAATTTCTCTATTATATCAGTTATTGTATATACTTAAGAATGCTATATGACGTTTTTATTTACAAAATATTTAGAACAAGACCATCGAGTTGGGAAATATTTAAGGAATGGCATAAAACATTACAAAGTTATGCCTTTGGCTTATATTTAACAATCATAATGAACAATGAACAGATATACAAATTAAGAAAATTATTTCAAAACTAAAAAATTTATTTTGTTAAACATAGGTTTACTTTTACTTTTATTATTGTTATCAAATAAATAAATTGTCTTATAAATAATAACATTCTTTAAAAAAAACAAAATTTGTTTAATTTACTAATACAATTAACATTCTTGTAATTTTTTTAACAGGCTTTTCCATTCTTCCCCGTATCTAGATCTGCTTTCTATCTTCTCATCGAAAACCTAACTTTTCATGTTCTATTGTTATATTTCTTGTTCACCTATTATTCGGCCTTTCCCTTGCCGATTCCCCATCTTTGAGAGATATTTTATTATATAGGTATATACACCCAATATACACTACGCTCAGAATTAACGCACCACCTTAAATGTACCATAAGTTTGAAGCTATTTTTCTTATGAACGGATGATTTGATTTTAATGTTTTTTTCTCACATTATAGGTCTATTTTTAGTAAATTACTGTATAAATGTTTTTTTGAAAAATATCAACGTTTTACCCGTATACGAGGTGTAAAAATAAATTTGTGTTTTTTCATCATTTATTTTGCAACACCCCGTGAAATTTATTAGAAATAAACGCCACATCTCATTAATATTTTGAGATAGTTTCATCCTTTTTCAAGATTTTCATTAAAAAAATCTTGATATTGTTACGTAAAAATATGAGTCATAGTTTTTAACCTTTAAAACATGTTTTTATTCTAATATGTTGTAGAGATTACGAGAGGCCTCGATTTACCTGAGCGACCTTCCAGAACCAGTGCGAGGGAAATCCAGTTTGCCTTTACCGTTTCGCCATCGAAGGTTTTGGATTTTTCGAGATAACGGCACTGGTATATAATAACGGAACTTTATTTGGAAGGGACAGTTAATTCGGACGACGCGCTCGCGATAAAATGTTACGTTCGCTTTTTAATAAATTATGTATGTTTAGTGAAAATAAATAAATATCAGTCATTGTGCTTTTTAATGAATTAAGATAAGAACAAGACATTATAAATTAAAGACTTAACAATTAATAAATTCACAACAAATGGTGTCAGAAGTGGGATCGAACATAAATTAGACTTATAATAATAATACAAGTGAATATTAAATAATTGTGAAAATGGCTACGATTTATGAGCTGACAGTGACTAATTTAAGAAGACATCTCGAAGACAGAGAATTAGCTTCTACCGGAAAAAAGGCTGAGTTAGTCCAACGACTAAAGAACGCTTTGCTAGAAGAAGGACTAGATCCAGAGACTTATATATTTGAAGATGCTGTCATCTCGTCGATTTCGAAATTAGAGAACAAAGTTTCCGGCGACATCGCATCATTGGAGAACAAAGTATCCGGCAACATCGCTTCTTTAGAAAGCAAAGTTTCTAACGAGATTTCTTCTCTGGAAAGCAAAGTTTCTGCTAACATCTCTAAAGTCACTTCAGAGATATCTGCTCTTGACGATAGAGTGTCTTCGTTAAAAAACCAAGTTGCTGCCGATATGTTGGCCTTCGAAGAAAAGATTAAAGAGATGGAAAGAAAGATGGAGGAAACAGGGACAGCAGAGAGAGGAAACAATCCAATTACAGTGGAGACAAAAGAAGAAGAGACGAAATGTAAGTTGGAAACACGGCCGAAATTTGAAGGAAGTGGAGGTTCTGTCCATGTGAAAGTCCCAACTTTCGATGGAAAATCGTCATGGAACAACTACATGAAACAGTTCGAATCAGCCGCAAGAGCAAATGGATGGTCTGAAAAAGAAAAGGCGGTAAACCTGACTATCGCTCTTCGAGGAGATGCCTTAGATGTGCTTCAGACCATAGCAGTAGAGGAGACCGATGATTTCGAACAACTGAAGAAGAGGTTAAATATGCGATATGGCCACGAACATTTGGAGCATGTATATCAGTCGCAGCTTAAAAATCGTAGACAGAAGAAAGATGAGGCTCTTCAAGAATATGAGGTAGATATTGCCAGATTAGTACGATATGCTTATCCAACAGCTCCCGAAGACATGATGGAAAAATTGGCCGTTCAAACGTTTATTGATGGTCTTCGTGATCATGAAATGCAGAGAACACTACGATTAGCTCGTCACAAGACGCTGGTTGATGTCTTATCCGCCGCCCTCGAATACGAGTCAGCTACGCAGGCCTCTGGCGGGTACAGTAAAGTTAGGACTGTAAAAGAGGAAGGAGATGAAGATAAACTTGACCAGCTCTTTAATTTGATAAAAAGCATGACATGCAAGAAAACGAAGACCATAAAATCAAGAAACTCACCATCGGAAAAACCAGAACGAGTCGGCTTTAGGGGAGCAGCTTCGACCCGGAACTTTTCCAAAGACCCTCTTATACTAATAGCTTCTTTGAAATGTCGTGAAGATAGTGTATATGTAGATGGAGAAATAAATGGTAAAAGACATACGTTGTTGGTGGATACCGGAGCGACCAGAACCATTATACGCCCGACAGTTATAAACAGCCGAAAGAAACTGTTACCAACGAGGTTACGACTTCGGACCGCTACAGGTGAAAATGCCAACATTCATGGAGAAATCCAGGTACAATTGGGAATTGGGGCAGAAAAGTTTGTCCATACTGTTATAGTTGCTGACATCGAAGAGGATGTTATATTAGGAATGGACGTAATGAATATGCATGGATTCCAATTGGATTTTAAGAATAAGGTAATCAAAGTTGGCAACGAGGAGGTATTTCTCCATCCACATAATGACAACACTGTGCAAGCAGCCATTACAGAAGATACAGTCGTGCCTGCGAGAAGCGAAACGATCATAGTAGCGCGACTACAGGGAATTGTAGACGAAGGGAGACCTGTTATGATGGAGCCTTGGAACCACGACGATGAGGTTGGCCGTGGAATCATAATTGGAAAGGAATTGGTGACTTCGGCTAAAGAAATTCCTGTGAGACTTATCAATGTCAACGACTACCCAGTGACCATAAAGAAAGAGACAAAAGTAGGAACTTGTGTACCTGTGACATCCATAATCCGTCAGGCGACAACATCTGATAATTCCAACGATAAATTCGACCAAATGGTTGCAGTTGCAGGACAGTCTCTAAATCAGATGGAGAAAAGGAAATTAAGGGAATTTCTTCGGCAGTATCGTGATATTTTCGTACCGAAAGGAGGAAAGACGGGAAGAACTACGGTTGTTAAGCATAAAATTGATACTGGTAATGCTAAGCCAATTCGTCAAACAGCTCGACGATTACCACAGGCGAAAAGAGAGGAAGCTGAAACGATTGTTCAGGAAATGAAGAAAGACGGGGTGATAGAACCTTCTACGAGCCCATGGGTCTCTCCGGTGGTCCTGGTTAAGAAGAAAGACGGAACGACGAGGTTCTGTGTGGATTACCGTTTGCTGAACAACGTTACCAAGAAAGATAGTTATCCTCTGCCTCGGATCGATGACACATTGGACACATTGGCTGGAAGTAAATTGTTTTCTACTTTGGATTTGAAGTCTGGATACTGGCAGGTAGAAATGGACCCAGTAGATAAAGAAAAGACAGCCTTCACCACAGGATCTGGATTGTGGCAATTCAACGTTATGCCATTTGGACTCTGTAATGCTCCTGCGACATTTGAGAGGCTTATGGAAAATGTGTTGAGAGGGTTATCTTGGAAAACATGCCTGGTTTATTTAGATGACATAATCGTCTTGGGGGAGACATTCGAAGATCATTTGAGGAATTTAGAAAACGTTTTTAATCGACTTAAAGCTGCCCAATTGATGCTAAACCCCAAGAAGTGCCAGCTATTTCAAGGTAAAGTCAATTATCTGGGTCATATAGTCAGTAAAGAAGGAGTGGCCGTGGATAAGGGAAAAATCGATTCCATTAAGGAATGGCCAAAACCAACTGACAAACATCAAGTGAGAAGTTTTCTTGGACTATGTACTTACTACCGGAGGTTTATTAAGAAGTTTGCAGATATCGCTAAGCCATTAACGCGACTTACAGAGGAATCAAGAGAATACCGCTGGGATATAGACTGCCAAAATGCCTTTGAAACGTTGAAAAAGCATTTAATAACCGCACCAATTTTGGGGTATCCACTGCCAGAAGGAGAGTTCATCTTAGATACGGATGCAAGTAACGTGGGAATTGGAGGAGTGCTGTCTCAGATTCAAGGAGGACAGGAACGAGTCCTCGGATATTTTAGTAAAGTCCTTTCAAAACCTGAGCGGAATTATTGCGTCACGAGAAGAGAACTTCTAGCAGTAGTTAAATCAGTAGAGCACTTCTACCAATACCTCTATGGCAGAAAGTTTCTAATCCGAACCGACCATGCCGCCCTTAAGTGGTTGATGCAGTTTAAGAATCCAGAGGGTCAGATAGCCAGGTGGATCGAACGACTCCAAGAATACGATTTTAAGATTGAGCACCGGGCCGGAGTTAGCCACAGAAACGCTGATTCTCTTTCCAGAAGGCCATGCCCAGCAGAGTGTTCCCACTGCAACAAAACGGAATCCAAGGAAGCAGCAGTGCTAAGAACGACGATTGTCAACGACGACTGGACGCCTACTAAGATAAGGGAAGAACAAGAGAGAGATCCAGTTATACAGAAAATCCGAAAATGGAAAGAGGAAAACCGTCGACCACCTTGGCAGGAAATATCAAACCTATGCTCAGTAGTTAAGACGTATTGGGCCCAGTGGGACTCATTTATCATCGAAGATGGCTTGCTCAAACGAGTCCTGGAAAATGATGACGGTTCAGAGAAGAGAAGACAGTTGGTGATCCCAAAGAGCAGAATAGCCGAAGTACTTCGTCAGTTACACGACAGTCCATCGGGAGGGCATTTTGGTGTAAGGAAAACCCTTCAGCGAATTCGGGAACGGTTTTATTGGATGAACAGTTCCGACGACGTAAAAGACTGGTGTAAGAAATGTACTATTTGTGCTACGAGTAACGGGCCTCACCGGAAAAGGAGAGCTCCTATGAGACAATATAATGTTGGAAGCCCGTTTGAAAGAATAGCTTTGGACATTGCAGGGCCATTTCCAGAAAGTGAAAATGGGGGCAAGTACATGTTGGTAGTAATGGATTACTTCACTAAGTGGGTCGAGATTTACGCACTTCCAGACCAGAAGGCCGCCACCGTTGCAGATAAGTTGATCCAAGAATATATCAGCCGATTTGGAGTGCCTTTGGAGATCCATAGTGACCAAGGCAGGAACTTCGAAAGTGATCTATTCCAAGGAATATGTGATAGACTAGGCATGAAGAAAACAAGAACTACCGCGTATCATCCGCAATCGGATGGTATGGTAGAACGAATGAATAGGACAGTTGGCAAGTATTTGACAAAGATGGTGTCCGATCATCAGCGAGACTGGGACCAATACCTTCCGTTCTTCACAATGGCCTACAGATCTGCTGTTAACGAATCAACGGGCCAGACACCAGCCAGAGTCCTATTCGGACGCGAAATGCGACTACCTTGTGATCTAGAATTTGGGTGTCGACCTGGAGAAGATGTAGCAGGTGAAGATTATGTGATCGAATTACGAAGAAGAATGGACGATGTACATGAGTTGGTCCGTTCCCACCTTCAGATCGCTAGCGACCGAATGAAGAAACGGTACGATACACAAGCCGAAAAGGGTTGCTTTAAGAAGAACGACAAAGTATGGCTGTATAATCCCAAGAAGCGAAAAGGTTGTTCTCCCAAATTGCAGCAGTTTTGGGAAGGTCCATACCTCATCATGGAGAAGATCAACGATGTCATCTACCGAATAAGCAAGATTCCGAGGGGAAAACCGATGATAGTACACCATAACCGGTTGGCATCTTTCGAAGGTGACCACGACGTAGATGAAGAAGTGGAAGTAAACCAAGTCCAAGATGTGTCTGACCTCACGTTTGAGGAATTCATGGGTGCCTATGGAGGTACCGGTAAAGCGAGACATGGTGTTACCACTGAAGAAAAGCAAGATCTACTCGCGCTCCCCGATGACTACTCGCTGGCCCTTACCATCCCGGCCAGTATCAAAGACGCACCAGGGTTGGCATCCGTCTTTCGAAGGAAGTTTGGTCGAGTTGCAGAACTTCAATGCCAAGTGCCAGCTCCCGGTAAAACCTTGAAACTCCAAGATGCATCACGTTACCTTTTCTACCTGGTAACAAAAGACACTGCCCGTGACCAACCTACCTACCGAGATGTATGGGAAGCCTTACTTCAATTGAGAGGGCACGTACTAGAGTCCGACGTGCAAAAGTTAGCCATGCCAAAGTTGGAGTGCCGCCAATTAGATTGGAGAGTTATCCGAAATATGGTGGAGGAGATCTTTAAAGACACCGAAGTCCAGGTGTTAGTCTGTTGCAATCCGCATAGTTACTGGTGCGGAGAGAAAACCGTCCCTTGTCATTTTTATACAACTGGAAGTTGTAAAAGAGGGTCCAGTTGCCGATACCAGCATACCGTTCCAGTTCTAGTCCCAACAAGGTTCCAGGAGGAACCATCTTTTGAGAGGGGGGCAATGTTACGTAAAAATATGAGTCATAGTTTTTAACCTTTAAAACATGTTTTTATTCTAATATGTTGTAGAGATTACGAGAGGCCTCGATTTACCTGAGCGACCTTCCAGAACCAGTGCGAGGGAAATCCAGTTTGCCTTTACCGTTTCGCCATCGAAGGTTTTGGATTTTTCGAGATAACGGCACTGGTATATAATAACGGAACTTTATTTGGAAGGGACAGTTAATTCGGACGACGCGCTCGCGATAAAATGTTACGTTCGCTTTTTAATAAATTATGTATGTTTAGTGAAAATAAATAAATATCAGTCATTGTGCTTTTTAATGAATTAAGATAAGAACAAGACATTATAAATTAAAGACTTAACAATTAATAAATTCACAACAATATCTCTATTATCAAAGATTATGCAAAACTTTAAATTAAAATTTAAAAAAGAAAACAAACTTTATTTACATTTAATACAATTAAAGCCCAAGAAAACATAACCTAAATAATCTTTAACAATTCCCTTTCCCATAAGACCAAATAACGAGTATTTCCACCTCTACATCTAATTACTTCTTAACAGCGACTAGGCATAGTTAAAAACAAGCGGCGTATTTGGTCTTGATTAACTGCATCCCAAACATCTCTCACCATATCGTTTATGTCGTCAAGAGACACAGGTGGTGGCTGTCGGCTCCTGAGTTGACGATCAATAATATCCCACAAATTCTCTATGGGATTTAGATCAGGGCTGCAGGGTAGCCAGTTCATGGTTTGTATTCCAACCTCGTCCAAATAATCACGAATCATACGTGCAACATGTGATCGAGCATTATTATGCATTAAAACAAAATTATTTCCTATGTAAGGAGCAAATGGAACTACATGGTTAGACCAAGTGTCTGTAATATACCTTTCACTTGTTAAGGAACCTCTTTGTAAAGCAACAAGGTCCGTTCGCACTTTAAGAAATATTCCTCCCCAAACCATTACAGATTCTCCATTAAATAAAGTAATAGGTCGTAATATATAGCTGAGCTATATAAGCAATACCTCGATTCATCAGTGAACAATACGTGCTCCCAGTCAAGGTGCTCTCTGGCAAATTGTAATCTACTTCTACGATAATTTACTTTTAAAAGTTGGTGCTCTGACTGGTATCCTTACATTGCAGATCTTGTTCAGCGAGACGCCTTTAAGTGTTTCTACTAATTTGAATATTATGAACATATGCCACTTGTATTTGTAAATGTCTCATTGTGACAAAACATTCTCTCATAAACTGATCTTGTCGTGATGTTGTGAGTCTTCCTCTTCCTTGTCCACGCCGTCTCGTATAGTCGTTTTTTTCTCGAAAATTTTGAATGATTTTTGATATTGTAGTATGAGATACTCTTAACCTCAAGCCTTTTTCACGAGAACTTAACCCTACATCAGCTAAAGTAATTGCCTGCACACATTCACTTTGGCTCAGATTTCTTGAAATATGGTCAACTAACCAACATATGCAAAACATCAAATCAATTTATTGAATTGTAAACAATATTGACAGTCTAGAACTGTCCTGTCAAATTGTATGATTTTTGATAGCCAACTAACTGCCTTTGTTAATAAGTATTACAATTCAATAAAATTACGTTATGCTTTGAACGTACTTATCTTTTTTGATAATAAAGATATCAATGATTCTTTTACTAAAATGTTGAAAAAAAATGAAGCTATCTTGAAATATTAATAAGATGTAGCGTTTGCTTCTAATAAATTCCACAGGGTGTTGCAAAATAAGATGAAAAAACAAAAAAAAACGTTGAAATTTTTTAAAAAACATTAATATAGTAATTAATTAGAAATATACTTACAATGTGAAAAAAAATCATCGAAATCCAATTTAGGGTTCAGGAGATATATAGTTTCATTGAGAGTAGTCATTTTCATTTTCGTCCTTTAATTTTACTTATTATTTTCCTTAATAATAATAAGTAATATTCTTAAAGCTTTTAAAAAATCGTTTCTTTTTGTATTTTGTGAAATTTACCTGTTAGCCATAGGTATATTTTTCTTAAATGCTTGTGATTTTGTTTTTCTTGTAATATTCGATTTTCTACCTCCATTGTGTTACATGACTTATTTCAGATATCTAAACTTCTCCACTTCTTATATCTCTTTTCCACTTATTGTAACTCTATTTTCTCGTTGGCTATTTTTAAGAATTTTGGTCAACAATTTCAGATTTTTGGACGAGTAGATTTATTTTTTTCTGTCTATAACTATTTTTTTCAGTTCGTAAAAATATGTCATCAGCAAACTCAACTCATTGACAGAGATCGAAGTTGACATGGTTTCCAAAGTATAAAAAATCCTGAATCCCTTTTAAATCAAATAGGTCACATAATTATTGCAAAAGTGTTAAAAACAATTTGAGCAAAAACAAAACAAAACTAAAGTGTCAACACCGCAACTGTCAAATAAGTGTAACCAATTTATGCCAAAATATCACCTTCGTTCGATTACAGTTACAGTGTGTTCCGAACAAATGTTCTTCATAAAAACGCTTTATAATGCATTTATACAAATTAAATGAAACATATTATTATTAATACAAATCTTTAAATAATATTTCTACACTTATATAATAAAATATGTATAGTGGCTGTAATGCCAGTGTACTCGGCAAAGTGATTCTAAAAAAGAACACACCTACCGCCTAAATATTTCGTGTTGGTAGCATGTGACCTCACGGGCTATGACGCGGATGACGTCATGTAAAACGCAACGGTATGTAAATTAGGTGAAGTATACAAAACTTATATAACATAATAAAAGCAATTATCACTTTCGTTGCTGAAACCTTGGGCACGACAAACACAATTAAGCCCCCTTCAAATTTAAACAAAAAATTCTTCGAATGATCTACAGACCGGTGGTAGAAGGAGGAGAATTAGAACTATAACTTATAATTTTAAACTTCAAAAATTGATAGGA
Source organism: Diabrotica undecimpunctata (assembly GCF_040954645.1). Classification (NCBI taxonomy): domain Eukaryota; kingdom Metazoa; phylum Arthropoda; class Insecta; order Coleoptera; family Chrysomelidae; genus Diabrotica; species Diabrotica undecimpunctata. The sequence continues at coordinate 62,647,398 of NC_092807.1, read as the reverse complement.
GGGGAGGTCACAGTTATAGAATCAGAAGAGGGGTAGGGGAGAGGGGGGTTAGTGTGGACATGGGGTTAGTGTGGACATAGTTAATTATTTAAAAACTCGCATTTAAATCTGCCGCCCAGTCTGTTCAGGAAGTGACTATTAACGCCACCGAACACCACGTAAAAGTTGGTTGAAATATTTTCTATAATATGGCCGCCAGTGACAGAAAGTGATTTTGTGTGTTGTATCCATTTATTTCACACGGTAAGTAAAATTATACTAAAATTGAAGTTATTGAACTAATTGTATACCTAAGTTAGTGTATGGCTTCTGGAATATTTAATTACTAAATTTGATATGGAATGAGATAAAATTATCATTTTTCGAAACGTCATTCCATTGTTACTGTCAAACATGGCGTTCGGGGTTAGTGTGGACAAATCATCAGCTGTCCACACTAACCCCACAAATGATTATATTTCCAAAAATCATGTGATAAAAATCGCTTTTTTGTTTCAGATGAGGACTTACAGTAGAAAAACGGCGAGAGCTGATATTGATGAAAAAGTTGTAGAGCGTGCAATAAAGGATATCCTAAGAAAAAAAGGAAGCTTGAGAAATATTGCAGAGAAATATGAATTGAAAAAAAGTATGCTTCACAAAAGAGTCATTTTGGCTAAGAGGAACCTTCAAGATGCTAATATACCCTCTGGTGATGATTCAGGTAACGAAGATGAGTTAGAAATTGTTAGCTTGAATGTTTCTGGCGTCAATAAATTTCGAGGTCGCCAAATATTTTCTGATGAACAAGAACAACACATTGTCAATTATCTTAAGAAGGCGTCTCGATTACATTATGGCTTGACTTACGAGCAGGCTTGTACCCTAGCTTTTGAGTATGGTAGTGCTCTACAAATAGAAATTCCTTCGAATTGGACTAAAAATAAGATAGCAGGAAAGGACTGGATATATTCATTTATGAAACGACACGGAGATTTATCTCTTAGAAAACCTGAAAATACAAGCATAGCACGAGATGCAGCCTTTAACAAATCCAACGTGGATTTATTTTTTGATAATTACATTGGAGTTTTAGATAAATTTAAAGGAAGGACAGAAAGGATAATAAATTTAGATGAGACAGGTATACCCGCGGTCTTACCACCACCCAAACGTATAGCTGAAAAGGGAAAAAACAAATAGGAGCTGTGGCCTCTCAAGAACGCGGTGAAAATGTTACAATGTGCGGAATTATAACAGCCACTGGACAAGCAATACCTCCAGTTTTCATATTCCCCAGGAAGAATATGAAAGACCGGTTCTTAGATGGTGCACCAATAGGGAGCATTGGTCTGGCTCATCAGTCTGGCTATATGACTGCGGAATTATTTTTAGAAGTACTAAAGCACATAAAAATGCACTTAAGTGCTTCTAAAGAAAACCCTCTACTGATATTAATGGATAATCATTCAAGTCATATAAGTTTGGAAGCTATAAACTTAGCTAGAGAATCTGGAATTACTCTTTTATCGTTTCCGCCACATTGTAGCCACAAACTACAGCCGCTAGATGTTGCAGTATATGGTTCTTATAAAGCTGCATTACGGGTTGCAATGGGAGACTGGCTTCAAAATCATCCAGGCAGACCTATACAAATATATGATGTTGCTCAACTGTGTGGTATTGCTTTTCCTGTGGCATTTACAATGAAGAATATAACATCTGGATTCAGCTCTGCTGGTTTATGGCCAATAAATCGTCTTGTATTCACCGATGAGGATTATGAAGCTGCCGAAACAACAGATAGGAATCAAGAACCACCAACAGCAATGAACCCAAGAAATCCTGAAGATCCTGAGAGAATATTAGAAGTTGCTTCAATCTCCACAAGACTGCTACCTGTAGCTCCCATTACGCTTTCACCATCAGTAGCAACTACATCAACAGCTGTAATTACTCCTGAGAGCTGCCGCCCTTTTCTAAAAGCAGATCGCTCATCAAACTCCAAAGCAAGAAAAAATAAAAAGTCGACTATTTACACGAGCACACCAGTGAAAGATCAGTTGGAAGCTGAAAAAGAGGCTAAAGATTTGAAGGAAAGACGTGCGCAAGAAAGAGCTGAAATGCGAGAAAAGAATAGAGTGAAGAAATCTCTTTCCTATGAACCAAAAAGGAGTAGGAAAGAATCTTCCTCTTCCAATTCTTCTACAGAAGTAATACTTGAATCAGAGGATGAAGGCTGGATGGAAGATGATGGTCAGGACAACGATATTTTTATGGACAAACAAATGGAGAAAAATGATTTCGTACTTGTAAAATTTATGGGTAAAAAATCGGTAACACACTATGTTGGCCAAATCGTAGATATTCGAGATGTGGAGGTACAAATTAATTTTTTAAGGAAAAAAGTGAATAATTTCGTATTTCCCGAAGTTGAAGATGTCTCAGTTGTCGACAAGAACGATATTGTCGGAATTTTGGAGCACCCAGTAGACACTGGCACGAAAAGGCAAGGAAGATTAATTTCATTTAATATTAATTTCAGTTCTTATAATGTATCGTAGTTTCTTTTTGTTAACATAAAGTTTTCAGTATTCCTGTATATGTTTTACTATGCGTCCACTATAACCCCATACTCTGTCCACTTTAACCCCACCACGGGGTCATTGTGGACAAATTATTGATTCCGATTTGAATCAAAATATTTGTTCTATTAAGAAAGATACAAATAAAATATTCACATCGAAAGTTGAGTTGATGTTTACAGTAAATATGTGAGGTAAGTTCAGCAATAAGAATCTTATACATATTTTTTAATTTGCTAATAAGTAAAAATGGTCCACAGTAACCCCCTTCTCCCCTATGGCTTGGGCACGCGAAAATTCTGCCACCGGAGAGACCCAAGAAACTTTTCGTGGAGGAGGATCTGAAAGCGATATAGGCTGGACAGTGAAGAGGTATAGCCAATAAGTGAGACAACTGGGCACTAATTAAGATATCAAATCCAAAATGGGTTGTCGTCGTTGCCGAGAGAGCAAACTAAAGGTATAATGAGATTTAATACACAATATTGCTGTTGCAGGTATGCATCCTTCCAGTTGACCACTTATCACCAGTAAGAGACGGGAAGAGTATGAGACTATGAGAACATATAGTAATTTCATCGAAGTAGGTACCAAAACTATCTTCAACTTAGACTGTAATGTATTGAGGTGAATAAAACTCTCTAAGTATTTGGCTATACGGTTTATATTTGCTGATTTTTTTTTGATATTTTTAATGCGTAACAGTACTTCAACTCACTTAAATGGCAGGTTTTTAAGAGACATAGAAATAAGGTAGTAAAATATGTTAAAGCTAAAAAAAGAGCGGTTCTATTTTAACAAAATAAAAAGGTATAGAAACAATCCAAAACAAATGCTGATAATGCTGAAACATGGTGTAACGTAAATAGTAATCTATATTTAGATTTTGAAAAATTTGAAGAGCTCTCTATGCAGGATTTGCGAAAAATTGTTGGCAATTTAGATAATAAATTCTCACTATATGAAACGTTAAATTGCAGAATGGTAAAGGAAGTTTTTGAAACCATTGGGCACGTTATGTTAAATTTAATTAATACATCTCTTACTACGGGTAGAATTCCTGATGTATTAAAAATAAGCACCATCACCCCTATTCAAAAAATACCCAACACTATCAAAGTTGAAGAATTCCGACCAATCAATACTTTACCTCCTATAGAGAAAATATTAGAAATTGCTGTTTATGAACAATTATTAGAACATAGTAGTAGTAGTAGTAACAAAAAATAAAATTTTAATTAATAATCAATCAGGTTTTCGAAAACAATTCTCTTGTAAATCAGCGTTACAAGTTACATTATGTCACATAAAGAGTAATTTAGATAAAAATAAGTACGTAGTCGGTGTATTTCTTGATTTAAAAAGAGCTTTTGAAACCATTGACAGGACAATAATGATTTCTAAACTTAAACAGTATGGTATAGGAGGTACAGTAATTGCGTGGTTAGAAAATTATTTACAAGATCGCAAACAAAAAGTTCGATTTAAAGACCAATTGTCATCTGAAATGGATAGTAATACAGGGATTCCTCAAGGTAGTGTATTAGGCCTCCTTTTATTTATTCTGTACATTAACGATATCGGTATTTTTGTAATTTGTGAATTTATTAATCTTTTTGCCGATGATACTCTAATATGTTGTAGTGATGAAAATTTTAATGTAGCTATTCAAAAAATGAACACTATTTTAGATATGGTTAATAAATATTTAAAAATGAATAAACTGAAATTGAATGAGAAAATAACAAAGGCAATGGTTTTCACTACCAAACATAAATATAGGTTGCTTGATTCTGAAATCATAAATTTAAATATTAATAATGAAAAAATTGAAATTCCAGCTTGACAATATTCTGAATTTTGAGAGTCACTTCATGTTCATAAAAAAATATCAAAAAAACTTTGCTTTCTGAGTAGAATATCTCAAAATTTATCAATGGAGTCAAATGGGGTCGATGTTAAATACTCTAAATTGGTTCTCTGTTGAAAATAGACTGTTTGATTTTACCACGATTTTGGTCTTTAAAATAGTAAATGGCATATCACCTGAATATTTTCAAGAATTAATTTCTTTCAACAAAAGTATTCATTCTTATAATACCCGAGATTTAGATGACATATATGTACCTAGAACTATGTATAAAAGGACGATGAATTCGCTCTTTTTTAAAAGCTTCCTTAAATTTAATCAGTTACCAACATCTGTAAAAAATTCGCTCTTTTTTAAAAGCTTCCTTTAATTTAATCAGTTACCAACATCTGTAAAAAAATGTACTAGTCTTAATAATTTCAAAATGTTACTTAAACAATATATCAAAAATTTATAGTGTACTGCCTTTATATTGTATGTACAGTGTGACCCATTTAGATTGGAAACACCTCTATAAAATTTGAAGTTGTTAACCGATTTTAACCAAATTTTTAATGTCATGTAATAAAAGGTCTATTGCGGGACAAAATATGAAATATTTAGTTAAATTTTCAGGGCATTCTACGACACTTTTAATTCGTCGAAAATAGAGAATTTGTATTAGCGATTTTTTTGTTAAAAAAATTTCTACGCCACTGGATTTAGAGTGGCTTTAAATAGCTATGACCAAAAATTTCAGTAAGATATATTTATTAATAACAAAGTTATGACAACTTAAAATTTTAAAACTCACTAAGAAAAAAACACTGTATTAACAGAAACATGGAAATATAATTTTAGTTTAAATCCTATACCCTGGCCGCTGAAAACATGGAATCCAAGGTCGCATGATCACTTAATGCAGGCATCGACAGGCGCTCGAAACTAGACCTTATGGGAAACTGTTTACACCGTCATTATTTGTGTTATGATACTATAACTTAAATGTTTTATGTATCATGATTTGTGTTTCAGTTTCGCCGGCTGGTGAATTTTGTGAAAATGTTTAAAATTAATGTACATCAATAACCTCTAAAAAACGGTATAAATATATTATAGCAACATTGTTAGTTCGTTTTTGTTGAGCGGTGTAAACGTGGGAAAAGTGATAACATAGGAAGAGGAATATTTAAGAGTGCGTGCCATTCACATGATCATTCCATCTTTTCAGCGGCTCAACTATAGTTGCCTCTACCAATCCACCATCTAATTGGATACATTTGTCGTAGCTTTTATGAATATTTCTAATTACATTTCTTGGTTATTGGGGAGGAATTTCTGCACATGCCTGTCAAATTCTTGTACGAAGTTCGTTTACGTCTCTTGCATGGGTTTGGTAAACTTTTTGTTTGATAACTCCCCATTGAAAAAAGTCTAAAATTGTGAGATCTGGGTGGCCAATCTATCAACGGACTACCCCGGCCCTATTCAACGGTTCGGAAAATTTTCATTTAGCCATTACTTCACAGTTCTGGCGTAATGAACAGAACACCCATCTAACTGGATATACAAATTTAATCGTTTATTAATTGGGAGCTCATGAATAGCATCCCAGAAGTCGGTGTTTAAAAATTCTAAAAAGTTCTGTGAGTTCAAGTTTTCTTCAAAAAAGAAAGGACTAATAACTCGCTCGTTCAGTATACCACACCAGACATTGATTGTTTGAGAATACTGGCTTTTACAGTTTATTACCCAATGGGGATTATCTGCTCTCCAATAGTGAGAATTCTGTGATGATACTACTCTATTTGTAGTGAAAGTGTCTTCGTCGGTAAACAACACGTTTTTTAGAAAATTTATATTGTTTAAATATTCCTCTTGGACCCATAAACAATATTCTAAACGTTTTGCTTCGTCGCCTTCTTGTAATGTGTGTAAGAATTTTGGTTTGAATGGTTTAATATTATTTACCTTAAGACATCGCCGAATACTCTCTCGAGGCACATTCAAATATAAACTAGCATTCCTTAAACTGGCATTAGGGTTATTTCTAAAATGATCTAAAATGATTTGATTATTTCCTCTTTTTCTTTGTAACGGGTTATTTTTTAAAATTAGTTTTGATACTGCACCATATTCATTAAATATTATATTAATTTTGTTTACCGTACCGCAGCTAATATTAGGACGATCCACATGTCTGTCATTAATGTACAAACTTCACTGGCACTTCTATCGTTATCTCCCAAAAGAGGTATAATTTCAATTTTTTCTCTCAAACTTAATCTTGCAGCCATGACACAAAATATTATTAAAAGAATTTGAAGTTAATATTGTTGAAGATGTTATGCATAAATTTATGCTAGCACGGAAATTTGTATGACACAAATAATGTCAAACAGTAATATCATTGTCATGGCAACTGAGATTTAAGTTGTAGCATGTAAAGTTAATAATAATGTATAATGTATAATAATGTATAATACTGTATAATTGTAAGTGCGTTACTTGCATTAAACTTTTATGTTATTTTAAACATTTTTTTGTCTAGTAGTGGTTTATTATTAAAATTATTTGAAAAATAATTATTTTTATGGTTATCTGTTGTTAAAAGGAGAAAAATATGAGCTGCTGAGAATTATTATGAAAGGAAGGATCCAAGGAAGAAGAAGCATAGGAAGAAGACGCATCTCCTGGCTGAGGAACCTTAGAGAATGGTTTAACTGTAGTTCACTACAACTTTTCAGAGCAGCAGCCAACAAAGTGACCATAGCCGTTATGATATCCAACCTCCTATAGAAGATGGAACTTTAAGAAGAAGAAATTGATACAGGGTGTTCTTTTTTTAACTCGTAGCTTAGTGAGTTTTAAAATTTTAAGTTGTCATAACTTTGTTATTAATAAATATATTTTAATGAAATTTTTGTCATAGCTATTTGAAACCACTCTAAATCCAGTGGCGTAGAAATTTTTTTAATAAAAAAATCGCTAATACAAATTCTCCATTTTCGAGGAAGAAAAAGTATCGTAGACTGCCCTTAAAATTTAACTAATTATTTCATATTTTGTCCCGCAATAGACCTTTTATTACATGACATTAAAAAAAAATTTGGCTAAAATCGGTTAACAACTTCAAATTTTATAGAGGTGTTTCCAATCTAAATGGGTCACACTGTATATTAGGTTTTTTTCTATTTAAATAAAGATCTATCATCTAAATCAGTGGTTCCGAACCTTTTCCCATGATCGGCCCCTTAAACAGGTTTCACCAGTTATGAATACTACAATCGCCCCCTCCCCCACCCAATTAAATTGAAACAATTAATGAATCTATACAAAAGGTAAGTATCCATATTTATCTATTTTTACATTTCGTAAAATGATAAATGGTTATATGTGTGTTGTAAAAGAATTGTTAATGGCTTCCTTGGGCCTGGTGTCCCTCACATAATTTCTTTATGTTTGGCTCAATGTTGGTTAATAACAACCTCAAATCCCCTCTTTCTATTATGTCGAGCCTATTTCTTTGTCTGTTTTTCAATATACACATAGAACTAAAACCTTTCTCCACTAGATATGTTGTGGGGAATGCCAATAATAATAATTTGATTGCATTCCACAAGATTGGATACACTTCTTTTATCCGCGGCCAAAATCTTTCGTACCACACTCCCGAAACAAACTTTCAATTTCAACATCATGTCTCAAATCAATCAAGTTTTCTTGAAGAGAAGGACATACCGTTGAAACTTCCACGCTGAAAGGATTGATAAACCAAGTTGGCACTTTGAGACTAGTCAAATCTTGGAATCGGGACTGCAGATCTTTTTTCAGTGTTTGAAGGTGAAGGCAGTATGTTTGAAGATCCTCAGAATCAACACAAGAAGATTTCAAGTTGGAGAATTTGGTCAGATCTCTTCTCTGCATATTTTCTTCAAAAATAGATAGTTTGTCAATGAATGCTCCGACTACTCCCTTCGCTTTGGCCATATTTATGTTCTTCCCCTGTAGTTGCAGGTTAATTTCATTTAATTTTTGAAAAATATCTGATAAGTAAGCGATGTCATTTCGCTTCTCTTGTAGTTCTGTACTCAGTGTGGGGTCAGTAGTATTAAGAAATTCAATAACAGTATCCATGAGGCTGAAGAACCGCCTTAAGCAATTGCCTTTAGAAAGCCAGCGGACTTCCATATGTAGTAGCAATGTATTAAATATCTCATCATTTTCTTCACAAAGTGTACGAAATATTCGATCATTCTTTGGTTATTCATTTTATTTACCGCATCTATGACAAGTAGAAGAGAATCGTGCAACCTCCCACTCAAATTCTTGGCAGCCAAATGCTCTCTGTGAATGACGCAGTAAACACACAAAATTCCAGGTACTGCTTGTTTCAGATGTGCAATAAATCCCCGATGGCGTCCTGTCATTGCTGCTGCACCGTCAGTAGCACAGGCGATCATATTTAATAAGGGAATCTCTTTTTCCTCAAAAAATCTCTTAACGACCTCAAATATGGAAGATCCTTTTGTATCAGTAATCAGACTTCTAACAAACAGCATTTCCTTGGCCATTTCTCCATTGTCGTCAATGAATCGGACATATGACAGCAGCAAAGCTGTACTGTCACTCAGGGTATTCTCGTCAAGTTGCACAGTAAACTCTCTGCTTTTCAATTTGTTGCAGAGAACATCTTCGACATTCGCTCCCATTTCATCAATCCTTCTGGAGACAGTATTATTGCTGAGAGGAACTGTATCTGTTACTTGGCCGGCCTGACTGGGTCCCAACATAGTATCAACTATCTCTTTGACAGCTGGGAGGATGAGTTCTTCTCCAATTGTGTGCGGCTTGGTACTTTTTGACTCACTGAACACAATGACTGTCAGTTGAAACAAAACAACTTTATATACCACAATACAAAACTCGGGAACGAAAGACTCCGCATTTGAAGCGACGACAACCTCGGCCGTTCGCTTTTTGTTCGAGTCAGATCGGCAGGAGCGGTACCTACTTCTCATCATTCTTATTCCACTTCTTTCTCTTTCTCTTTTGTGCGGATGATCGCACAATACGAAAGCTCGATCAAAGGAAAATGCAGAATTCGTTATAATGTATAATTATAACGATAATGTATAGAATTAAATTGTATTATGATTCATAGCTCTCTGTGACTAGACGAGATGTTTGTGTTATTATTACCTGCATTGGTATACATATATTTACTTTTTATTATCCTATGGATATCCGATCGAAAGTATTGTATTTTTTTTTCTCTTTTATTATTTTTCTCATTTACCCATTTCTCGTTGTCCGGATGCTAAACGCCCCCCTTATCGCCCCCTTTTCTCTGTCGCCCCCCATATCGCCCCCTTCGCTCTGTCGCCCCCCTGAATATCTCAAATCGCCCCCCGGGGGGCGATCGCCACCAGGTTGGGAATCACTGATCTAAATTATTAACATAGAAAATTTGGTACATACGTTTACAGTGTTTTTATAGTGACTATCTTAGTTGTAGGTGCCAAATCCTTACCTGAAACTAAAAAAAAACAATTAGACTAAAAATCTGTACACATTTTATAGATACATTTAATTTTCATCCATTTCATTATTTAAATTCCGGATTTATTCGATGATTGTATCGATTATTTTATCTCAATAATACACTTACAGTCAATTGAAAAGTTACATTGAGATTATATTTTTGAGAGGGTGCAATTTTATTTTTTTGATGTGTGGAGATGGTTAGTATAAGCTTAAGGAATTTAAGCTTATTCTAACGTATATAAGCATCTTAGAAAAAGGGGGCAAAATGTACCACTGCATGTACTTAAAAGTGAGTAGAAAAAAGTTATAAAACAATTTTTGCGTAAAAATAGGGAAAGTGGCCAAAAAATGGCGTGAATGGTCAAAAAAATCGTATCTGGGATACTATCAATCCTAAATACTTTAACTAAACGTCATTTTGAAAAGGAAAAATAAGATTTTTTTCTGTAAAGCAATGCCTATACTATACCCTCGTGGAAAAAAGTTATGGGGTAAAAAATAAAAATCGCGTGTGGTCCTGTTTTCCGCTTCGTTTTATGAATATATTTGCAAAAAAAAATTATTTTTACTTAAAAGCTGACATTGCGATTGGAAATTTAATTTTTAACAACTTTCTGTAAATTGTATGTACCAAAACTGCATATAATTCACCTAAATGCACCCTAGTGCATGGGGCCAAATTTACTCCTTTCTCAAAAACGTACTAGAGTTTTTTCATATTTGAGGGTTCATTGACCATATGAAACAATAAACTCCTTTAAAGTTGTATGTAGTTCCTTTTAGCCCTATTTTTTTAAACATAATCAATAGATTATATATATGGTCGTTAAAATAAATTTAGCCAATGATATGATTTACGTATAAACTCTAGTGAGACCTACCAGGTTAATTATATTCGTTAATTTCCTGTTTACAGATAAACTAAGAGTTATCTTTATTTTCATGAAATAGGCCAGTTAGTGGTACAATCTACTCTATTTTTTTTATTAACTCTTTACTAACATTAAGATTCTGCCTAAGCTACAGTAGGAAATCTGTAAAAAATAGGTGTTTAAGTGTTAAAATAGGAATTTTAAGTTTTTTTAGTTATATGCCTACAAAGAAAACCTATACGTTTTCTGCAGATATTTCGGCGTCTTTTAGATTTAGCTTTCAGCTTAATATATCAGGTAAAGTAATAATTACTATTTACCTAAATGGGAATAAGCCACAATTAAAGGTTAAAGGGGTGTATTCTGTAACACTTCCGTTAAATTTTAGAGACCTCTAAAATTTTAGCGTCCGCTAAAAATATTTTTGTCTTCTGTAACTTATGCATCCGTTAAAATCATAACCTAAACCGTTAACACTCCCGCTAAAACAGAATATTTTGGAGGATGTTAAAACTTGTCCTCTTTTTTTAGCAGTCCGTTAAATATCATTTGATTATTTTTGTTTGGTTAGGTTTAGATGATTATTAGTTTGTTATTTATATATTATAGTGCAGATAAACAATTAAAAAAGACAAATGTCTTTTTATGATATATTTGGCGAAGCATTAGTTGATAAAATTATAAATAATAATGAAAGGTAAGTCTCAGTTTTATCTATAAGAAAATTCAAATTTTTTATTCTTTTTTGTAGAGCTTTTCCAATTCATTAGGATTAATTTTAATTCCTGTTAGAATTTTATTTTCTTCTAAAAAACTTTTGTTGTTCGTGGAGCACGAGACATAATAAAATGTTATTAAAATGAAAGTAAAACCAACGTGAACACAAAAATAAACTGAAATATATTTCCAATAATAATAAAATAATAAATCAAGTAAACCGTCAATTTCTTCTTTTTCTTAAGTTTTTGGCCTCCGACACTTAGTTTTTGGTCAATTTCTACCTTACAAGTAGTTTAAACACGATCAACGTGCGACGTTGCCGTATCTGATTGAAAACCTTTTAGAGAATTCCTTTAAAAAAATATATTTTAGCGGTCCTCTATAATATTTCTTTATATAATGTCAATGTCACCTAAAACTTTAAGAGGACCGTTAAAAGTTAAATTTTAGAAGCGTCTTAAATTTAACGGAAATATTACAGAATACACCCCAAAGTAAGTCTATTGACGTTTCAATTTCCACTTCGGAAATCGTTCTCAAAATACAAACAGTAAATTAAACAAATTTTCGTGATTTATCATCAGATGTCGCTATTGCGTCCATGTCGAAGCCATTTTAGTGTTGCTTCTATTATGACAGGAAAGATTGTTTTCACGTTCAGAGCGGTTGTGAATAGCCGTTCCGAAGATTCCTTTTAGGATGAAATACGTACAAAGGATACACAAACGCACTGTACGTGAATCAAATCTTAACTGTCTTTCCTTTTAAACAAATTTTCTTGTTTTGGTGAAAAATTCTTCTAACAATTTAATTTTATCTGACTCATTTATATTGACAATTCAGACATCTATATATTTTAAAGTAGACGACTTTAAAGTGATATTGACAATATTGTTGAGTTGCGTTCCTGGGACGACTTTACTTGTTAAATTCATTCATTCGATTACATGAAATCAACTTTCACTTGAGAATATCCAATTTGAAAATCAAAGAAGCGGCTCTAATTATGCTAAATGAGACCAATTGTGTCGCAAATTCCTCGGCAGAATGTAGTAGGATCTGGTTACCCATATTAAAAAAGAAGTTATTAAAAGGAAAATACCAGTATTAGTAAGTCAGTAACATACCGAGGATACATCATTTAAATTTTTTAAATAACAAACATATAAAATCAGAATTTGGTGTTTATTAAAAGTAAACTAAATGTACGACCAAATACTTACCATGTCGGGATAGTATTATGAGGGTCTTTCCTGGGTTTTCCCTCATAAATTACTATGGAATTACTAACGAGAGAATTTTACTGTCATCATGGCACGTGGGTGTCTTTTAAAGATGAATTACATGCTATGATTTTTTCTGATGTATATTCTCAAGTTAAAGTTGATTTCATGTAATCGAATGAACTATCTTACAAGTAAAGTCGTTCCAGAAACGCAACTCAACAATATTCAACTCATTTAAATTATTAGAAAAATTGTTCACCAAGTAACAAACAAAATTTGTTTAATTTACTAAAGTTTGTGTTTTGAGAACGATTTCCGAAGTGGAAATTGAAACGTCAATAAACTTACTTTAATCTTTAATTGTGGCTTATTCCAATTTAAATAGTAATTACTTTAAAATGTGACAAGAAAATAGCTTCAGAACAATATATCGGGTAAAATTACAAAACTTAATTTGTCAAAACATAAAACAGCTTTTGAATGGCGGTCGTAAAAATTTCTAAATTTAAGTAATTTGTTGCTTTGAAAATGCAAAATAAGGCAAAATCGTTCATTTTTTATAATTATTATAAAAATCGCACCAAAATTTCAAATCGATCCATTAATTAGTTTAAGTTATTCTATTTTTTTTATCACGGAGACCCTTTTTTGCAATAACATTCGTCAGAAAATAATGAAGATATGCAAAATATTGGATATTACAAAATTACTGTTATTTTTAACGTATAAACAATTAGACTAACTTTTAAGCTATTACTCATAGACGAAATATATTTCCATATTTTTAAAAAGATGACAATTTTACAGGAACTTAAACAAAATATGTACAACGTTATTCTAAAACGATTAGGTAAAAAGTAGGGATAAGATTAAACTTAGACAGCATTATCTGTGAGCGTTCAAAAAGAAGCTGAAATATAGTTGGACCATGTTAAGGAAGAACAAAAAATTCAAGCGTTTGAAAATGTTAATGAACTTTAAAATATTTTAAGTTTCTTTATCTCCGGTTCTAGTTGATAGATTTTGATCTTTGTTTTAAATCGTATGTACTTTTTGCGTACATTACAATTATTAAATGTTTACAATGTAATTTGTTCAAACGGTTAAAACAATAATATATTTTCCCCAAAAAAAATTTTTTTCTATTCTAATTAATCGTCTACATAATAATAAATCTTAATGGACAACACGAAAAGCTCGGGTTCGTTCGGAAAAATTTTCCCATGAGATTTTTTTGCATATTTACTTTCATAAGATACCCCAAAATAAGGTTCAAGAGCTCGCCCAAGCGAAAAGTTGTTCAAATTTTTATAATAAAGAATTTTTTTGGCCTGAACAATTTTTTTTTAAATTTTCTGGCCATTTTGAACAAAATAGGTCTTCTGTAATTGTTCAGTAAACTTGATTATTTTCGAGTTATAAATTTTCAAGCCCAAAAACACAAATAAAAAATATTATTTTTGAATTTACCGAGGACCCAAATTCAAGTTCAAACCTTGTTCTATCTCATGAAAGTGATGCAAAAAAATCCCATGGGAATATTTTTCTGAACGAACCCGAGCTTTTCGTCTTGTCTATTATAAGTATTTATTCGTAAAATGAACCTAATTACTTTTTTAATTATTATAAACAAATTAGCTGGGAATTAAGAAAACAATTCCTACTTTTTATCTAATCGTCCCAGAATATCTCTATTTACGTCAAATTTGTGTAAAAATTATGAGCTTTTCGAATATGAAAAAGATGTTATCTACGAGCAATACTTTAAAAGTTATTCTATTTGTTCATAAATCAAAAGTAACCGTAATTTTGTAGGAGGATTTTAAGTTGTAAAAAATGTTTTTCACTTTTTTGATACATGTTGATTGTACTCTCAAATTTTCATTTGGTTTGCGTAGAATTACAGTATTTTTAATATTTTCTGACTAATGTTATTGCAAAAAAAAATCTCTAGAATAAACAAATAGAATAACTTTTAAACTAATTTATGGATCGATCTGAAATTTTGGGAGTTTGTTAAGCATTACAATACACAACTTTTTAAGTACGATTTTTTACAATAGTTATAAACATTTAACGATTTTCTTATTTTGCAGTTTACGAAGCAACAACATTAATTTACAACTTTTTGCAATCACTAAAAGTTTGTTTGTGTTTTAAAACATTTTATAACTTTATCCTCTGTATACAGGGTTTGATATTAACCGGCTTAATTTTATATAATGTAATATCAGTTAATACGATTTTGGAAATGTGCATTGTAGAGTGGTTTATATAGGTACAAAAGGTGGATAGTTAGTAATTTGTGAAGCAAAAATAGAAAAGACTGTCTTTCAAAAGTATTCCCGTTAAATAAAAAAATCGTATGATGAACCTTGTTGTACTTTGTTTCTTCCAAATATAGAAATATCGATAGGAATTTTAGGTAAATATAAAATATTCGAAAGTTTTTTAGAAATTAAATTATCTCGACTACCGTTACCGAAAAGTATTGCAACAGTGAGGCTTGTTGAGTTTATCAAATATTTTATTCATAACAGTGGAAAAAATTATTTGAAGCAAAGTTGAATCTCTGCTTCTGAAAGAAATTTGTAAATTTTGTACTGGCACTTTTGAATCCAAAACATTTGAAACATTTTCAGAATTATGGATATTAGAATGTTGATTGTTATCGCTACTGTTAGATGTATGATAGTAGAGCAAGCTATAATGTATTTTATCACTTTTTCTGCAACCTGACGATTTGAAATCCGTTGTTCTGTAACTTTAACCTAAGCAGTTGATACAATAAGCTATTTAATCTTTCATTTTAAATGAGTTTGATAAATGCTGGACAATAATATAAGTTGTGATTGTGCAAAACACATTTGAAATTTTGTTGGGTTAGTAGCAGAAGACTTGGTTGGGGAAGTGTTTAGACGTGAGTTTAGTTTCAATAGACTGATTTGATTAAGACAAGATAAGATACGATAAAAAACAAAGTAAGTTTAAAAGATTTTGTATATATTTCATTTCCTATATTTCTTAGATTCCCATGAACGTTTATTAGTGTTATAAAATTTACTTATGATAAGATAGATAAAGTCGTCCTGATACTATACAGGCTGTTCAAAAACCTGTAAGGCGTTCAAATTCGTTTTAATAGCGTCATTAATAGAAAATAAATAGTGATAAGACTCTTTAGAAAAAATAGGTAAGTCAACTAAAGCCTTGTAACTTGTAAGCCAACATAGAACAATAAAACTCACAACTTTCTTTGGGAGCCTATTGTTAGGCCTCATTTAAGTACCTAAGTCTCTCAGGTGTGAGAATGTCTTATCTTAAGGGTAAATGTGAAAAAGGACAAATAAACTACGATATTAAATAATTATATTAATTTTAGATAAATAAATATAAAAATTGAAAATGAAAATTAAACAAAATAAATCTGCCTATAAGCTTTACATAAAAAAAATTTTTAAATGATACTTATGGCATCTGATGTTGTCTTCAAGTAGCTGGAGAGGATTGCAGTAAAATGTAGTGGTTAGATGTAGTTGAATTTAGATACTGTCATGTTTCTATCTTCAGGTGGCCATTGGGTTCTAAATAGCAGCTAAGGTTAACATTTCATAATTGACCATTTGCTGCGGAATTCTTCACCCAAAAAGGTGGACAAAAATTATTCCAAAAAAACCAGAAAAATTAACCATGTCTTAACAACTTCATAGACTTTAAAATATTTATAAATGTTGGGAAAAGTCTTCTACTCACAATCCGTTAAAGGTTTTTATTAAAGTTGGTAAAAGAGAATGAACTACCGGTTTCGCTGTTTACAAACTTTTACAGCATCTTCAGGTCCTCAAGAAACTAAGGTTAAAATACATGGTGTATATAAACAAAGTGTAAAAGACAGTTTCTTGGATGTATTTTATTCAAATTTGGACATACCAGCAACTTAGCAAGTATTTTCCAATTTTACGACATGCAAAGCCATTCGTATAATTTTCACTCTACGCAAAATAGAGACTTTTAGAGACCTTGATGAATATTTGATGTCGACAAATAATTATTTCGAGTATTCGAAATATTTTGTCCCACTTCTTTTAACACGCCCTGTATATACCTATAATATTCATTTTATTTTTCTTTGATACAGTGAAATCCAATATTATTACTGAACATAAAATACAGGAAATTAAATATTTTTACTTTTCAAGCGATCGGAAATAAATATTAACGCCCCACTGTTTGAGACCCACTGATCATATCTTAATTGCATATCGGCCGTCGTAGGGTAAAAGGTGGATACAAAAATGAGACATTTGAGATGCTATGTTTTCTCTGTGTTGTTGTACGGGGCGGAGGCATGGACGCTTACAGACACCACTATTAAAAAACTTGAAGCATTTGAGATGTGGCTTTATAGAAGAATGCTGAGAATATCATGGACAGCAAGGATCACGAACAAGGAAGTTCTAGAAAAAATGAAGAAGGAACCAGAGATTGTGTTTACGATCAAACGCATAAAATTGCAATATCTGGGACACGTTATGAGAAATCAGCACCGTTACTCCCTGCTGCAGTCTATATTGCAAGGTAAAGTCAAAGGTAAGCGAGGACCCGGTAGAAGGAGAATATCATGGCTGCGGAATTTAAGAACATGGTTTAAGAAAACCTCAACGGAGCTGTTTCGAGCCGCAGCGAGCAAGGTCATGATTGCCAATATGATTTCCAACATCCGAAACGGATAGGAACCAGAAGAAGAAGGGTAAAAGGATTTTACCTACCTGGTAGATATCTAGAAAAACATATCCAAGAAGTATCACGAAATTGTCAGAATTTAAAATCAATATTCCATATATTATATAGAAGATTTATTGAAAGTATAATTTGAGTCTTTGTTTATTGTAATTTAATGTATTTTATAATTATTAAAAGCATCTGACAACCTAGGTACTATGTGCATATTTTTCATTTTGGAATCCTATACTATTACTACCATTGTCTTACTTACTTACTTAATCAGTAGACCCATTCGTACCTTTCGGTGTTGGGCCGTTTATAATACAATTCATTAAATTACAATATTTGACAGTCTTCTGAGGTGTCCTAGCTCTTAACGAACTTTCTCCATTCCTTCCTATTGGATGCCATCTGTGTTGCTTCCTACCAAGTTTTACCCTTACTCTGCAGTATCTGCGAGATGTCACTGTTCCATTCTTTAATGGGTCTTCCTCTTCTGTTCTTCCCTATTGGTTTGGCGTCCCACACTCTTTTTACTTGTCTATTATTGTCCATCCGGGTTAGATGTCCGAACCATGCCACTTTTTTCTCCTTGATTGAGTCGAGTATCGGTTTGATTTTGAGTCTTTCTCTTATTTCTTCATTTCTGCTTCTATCAGTTCTTTTTACTCCGATCGTTCTTCTGAGCTATTTCATCTCTGCTGCCTGAATTCTGCTCTGATGTCTTTTGCTTAATATCCAATTTTCTGCTCCATATGTCACTGTAGGTCTATATATTGTTTTGTATATTGTCATCTTGGTCTTTGCTGATATTTCTTTGTTATTAAGGAATCCTCTATTTAGTGCTTGGAATACTTTCCCTGTGTTTTCCATTCTGTTGTTAAGATCGTCCTCGATGTCTCCTTTGTTGTTGATTACTGTTTCCTTGATATTTTCATTATCTGAGTCTTCTCTTTGTTTACGTTTAAGTTGTATTTGCTTGCTTCTAGGTTCCATTTCTCTAAGTTGTATTTCAGTTTTTCTGCAGTTTCCGCAATTAATCCTATGTTGTCTGCAAATATACGTATGTCAGCATTTATCATTTGCATTCTGTTCCAACCGATGCAGTATTTCTTGAATGTTTTCTTACATTCTTTCACTATCTCATCTATTACATTTATGAATAGCACTGGGCTGGGACTTCCCCCTTGTCTAACTCCTTGAGTTGTTTCAAATGGTTTTGACTGTATATTTAACATTCTTATTGTATTTGTTGTTTTCATGTATATACTCTTTGTTGCTTCTACTACTATTGTACCATTATTTAATCAACAGCACCAATATCTCTTGAAAAATGTTAATTAATCCATTTTTTTAATTATCCAGATTATGAAAACATTGAATGCTTAAACTAAGCAAAGAAAAAAAGGTAGGTATACACCTACTTTTATAATCGTTTAAATAACTATTTACAATATTTTTTCAGAATATAGATCACTGTCGGTTTACTTAATCTATAACTCTTTATCATAGCAGAAGGTCTTTATTATGACAAAAATTAAAATGTTCGATTCTGTTCCAAATATTATATTCTCGCACTACGTTTAGAAACATTAAATATCATACTGATCATAGTCTCTGATTTCATTAACATCTTCTAGTGCCGGATCCATGTCTCTCACCCACAATAAACAACAATATTTAGGTTATATTTTTGATTTCGCGATAACCTACAACATAATAACAAACTACAACGCACACAATTTATTTTCCAGATGACTTTTTATTCGGTACCTTATTTGGTAAATAAATATACATTTTATCTGTCAGATAAGTTTAATTTATTTTATATATGTCAGTTGGTAGTTCAGATTTCTTTCCTAGGTAGCATAGTTACAACCTGGACAAACGGTGTGACTTGTCGTCCTAGCCTTTTATTATATTTATATTCGTATTTCTAAGATCTACTGAGAATTCATTCTATCATTTCATTTTTTTTCATATTTGGAGGCCATTGACCATATGAAACAATAAAATCCCTTTAACTTTGTAGTTTCTTTCTAAAGTACATAATCAATAGCCTAATAATAGAGTTTACCGCAGCTATAATTCCCGTAAAAAAATCGAATACAATGCTGCGTAGAACAACAAAGAATTATTAATCAATTATTCATCCAATAAAATATTTTAGAGCAGTTAGTAAAGACAAAACCCATTATGCGGACACAAAGATTATTATGCAAACTAACATAGGCTAAACTATATAATAAGAAAAAATATTTAGCGTAAAGTTGCCTGAAATTAAAAAAAAAAATTCGCAACTAAACCCATCTTATGAATTGGTTCTAACCGTTAATCACCTTGTATTTATATACTACAGTAGACTACCCTACTACAGAAATATGTACACTGACTATATTATACTTTTTAATTATATTTTTATATTAAAATATAACGTTTACCTAATATCGTCGAATTTTTCAAAGACAATAAAAAAGGATTTCCATTAGTCCCCTCACCCGTCACGTACCTGGTCACGCGAAACTCAAATCAAAAAAATAAATTTTTAACAAAAATATTAATGCAGCTGTCTATGATAGTAAATACTTATGATAGTTATGGTATATATAGGTACTCCAATAGATATTTGGTTTTACGATGCGAAAGCATCAGCGATTGACCTCGAAACACATTCTTGTGTTTTATAAAAATAATCTCGCTCCTCGCCGAGCACAAGTCAGCTGCTGAGATGTTAATGATGTTAGGGATGGGAATTAAAATTATAAAATAGCAGCTATAATTTTTACAATATACTAGTATTTTGTTAAATGAAATAATGTTCAAAATTATTTTTCTAATTTATCATCATTCTTATTGCGTTTATCTCTACGCGATTTTATACCAATTAAATCCTAACACATTATTACTCATCAAACTGTTTCCTACCAGGTCTTTCTACTCTTAATCTCTTTAGGAACTTGACATTCAGTATCCTTTGCATTGGGTGATTACCATCTCGGTGTTGATCGTGTATTAATCATATTTACCTATGCTATTACATTTTGTATACACTATTTGAAACATAGTGTACAAACCAATAAATTTAACACTAAAGCCTTAGCCAAGCATTGTTAAAGCCTAAATGACCTGACGACGCCCTGTCTGGAGCCTTACTCTTATCTGAGGAAATTAATTAATTCATCAAGCCCAGAACAGAGAGAAATTTGCCATATTGATCGCCAACCTCAACAGAGAAGGCACTTAGGAGTAAGAGGACTCTTATCTGAATTGATGGACAAAGTAAAGCAATCACTACAAATTAATTTTGATGAAATTGTTTATTGGTATGATTCCAGCATTGTTCTGGCATGGATCAATACACCTCCCAACTTGTTAAAACCTTTCGTTTCCAACAGGATTTCACAGATTCAATCCTTGATTAATTCTAATTCCTGGAAATATATAAACACATAGCAAAATCCTGCAGATTTATTGTCACGTGGTATTTCACCCATGGCACTACAAAATTCTGACTTATGGTTTCATGACCCTTCATGGCTTTCATTGGCGGAAAATTTCTGGCCTCATCAACCCTTCAAACAGGTTAAAAGTCCTGAACTTCGATCTACTGTTAATCAATCCGCAAGAATTTGCATGAATTTCGACATTATTTACAAAATTTCTTCCTTAACTAAATTATAACGAATTGTAGCCTATATATTCTGTTTTTGCAAAAATTCCAGGTTAACCATCCCAGAAAGAACCTTTAACGATTTAACATGTGAGGAAATTGATGTTTCCTGATTTGTCTTATTCGCATTGTGCAAAATCAATCTTTCTCTGATGATCTCACACACCTCAAAAAACATGTCAAAGTCGATCATAAAAGCAAACTTCTCACCCTGAATTCTTTTCTTGATCAAGGTCAAAATGATATAATTCGAGTTGGTGAAAGAATTCACAACGCTGACATCTCATACGAGAGAAAGCATCCCATCGTTATTCCACAAAAACATAATTTTACAGATATACTTGTACGGCATGAACACATGAAATTAGAACATGCTGGTCCACAGCTACTTTTATCTTCCTTGCAAGAGAAACATTGGCCTCTCTATGTCGTTAGAAAAGTTGTTAGAAACTGCATCACATGTTTCAATGCAGCTCTCAAACTCGAAACGTATTTAATGGGTAACCTACCTTCTTCACGTCTTACTCCTTCACGACCCTTTACCCATTCGGGACTTGATCATGCGGGACCCTTTCCTTTAAAGAACCGTCTTACGAGAAACTACAAGACTATTAAGGGTTATGTAGCACTTTTTATTTGTCTGGCCACAAGGGCTATACACTTGGAGGTTGTGAGTAGTCTGACGACGGAATGATTTATAGCAGCTTTAAGGCGATTTACTTCTCGACGGGATAAATGCGCTCCTATTCTTTCCGATAATGGGAGCACCTTTAAAGGTGCCAACAATGAACTTTCGAACTTTCTCAAGACTAACAATTCTGACTTATATAACACACTCTCTTCTGAGGATATAGATTGGAAATTCATTCCGCCACGTTCACCTCACTTTGGTGGTGTCTGGGAAGCGGGGGTAAATTCGGTAAAATACCATCTTAAACGAGTTATTAGCAATACGGTTCTCTCCTATGAGGAGTTTTCCACTGTTTTGAGTCAAATTGAAGCAATTCTCAATTCCAGACCACTCTTTCCTATGTCTAATTACACCTCAGATCTACTTCCTCTCACACCTGCACATTTTCTGGTTGGATCACCTCTAACATCAGTTCCTGACCGCAATCTGTTAGATGTTATGGAAACCAAATTGGGCAGATTTTAAAGGCTGCAGCAAATGGTGCAATGTTATTGGACACCATGGTCCAAAGAATACGTCTCTTTTCTTCAGCAACGCGTCAAGTGGAAGAAACAATGCAGTTCCCTTCTTAAGATTGGTTCCTTAGTACTTGTTAAAGAAGATGGACTAGAACCTTTTAGATGGAGTGCCTTAGGAAGAGTGACTGACATACATTCCGGCAGTGACAGAATGGTGCGTAGTGTAGCGCTGAAAACAAACTCAGGCGTCTACAAACTTCCGGTTGTGAAGTTATGTGTGTTACCGAACGAAAATCAACTTTAGTTTTTTTTTTTTTTTTTTTTTTTTTTTTTTTTTTTTTTTTGATAAACTTTACAGTTTCAGCTCCTTGACTTGTGGACTTTATGCATTTGGGTTTTTAAACCCCCTTATGGCGTTCAAAGGGAGCTGCTTATGTTAAAACCTAAATAAACTGACAACGCCCCTGTCGTCTTTTGTAAAATGATGTCACTTTCTGCGGAGTCCCTAATATTAATTACTACTGGCCACCTAAAGGTCGAAATAGTTTTGAAAGCTCTCTTTGCTAATTTTAGGCTATATGAGACCTATCTTCCTTCGGAATCCCATCTACCACCTGCAGTTTCGTTTGAACCTTCGAAGAGAGAAGTCAAACAACAATAACCGGCTTACCGATTTGTTATTAATTAGTGTTCAAGTTTTTGTTTTTTCGTGTTGCTAAATTTATCAAAACAATTTAAATAAGTTAGATTTTAAAAACTTCGCCCCCGCCATGGGGAGCGTAAAAAATAAGACGCCAGATGGTGATAGTGGAGTTATTTGTGAAAGTGATAGTTTTTCCAATATGGAAAGTACTGCTGCCGTCATGGAAACGGGAACAATAGGTGCTAAGGAGGACGAACCAAAACTATTTGACTCGATAAATCCAGATAAGTACTTGTTAAATAATTATTGCGTATATGTTGAAAAAACTAATCAGCAAAGTTTGGGTCGTTTGCATCCTATGTTTGTAGGACATATTTTACACAAAAATCTAAAAGTACAAAACATTCAGGAAATTAAGGGAATAGGTAGAAATCGCGTTAAAGTAATATTAAATTCAATAGCAGAAGCTAATAAGTTGGTCACAAATAAAAATTTAAAAGAATTAAACTTAAAAGCTTTCATACCTAATCACCTTTTAGAGGTCAAGGGTCTGATCCGAGACGTTGACACAAGCTACGACGTTGATTATTTAAAACAAAACATAAATTCAAACTCAAGGGTTCTAGACATCAGACGAATGCACAGGAAAATTGAAAAAGATGGTAAAGCTGAGTATGTACCTAAGAAGACCATTGTAGTCAGCTTTGAAGGAAACATATTACCCAGCCATATATCCGTTAATTTTGTTTATTTTAATGTGGAAAAGTTTATAGGCAGGGTCACACAATGCTATAGATGTTTGAGATTCGGACACATATCAAAACAGTGCAAAAGCAGCCAAGAACATTGTATTTTATGTGGATCTGTCAAAACCGAAGAACATAACTGTTCTGAATTTAATAAATCATGTATACATTGCAAGAGTACACAGCATACATCGATTTCCAAACTATGCCCAATTTACGAGGAACAGAAACGTATTAAAAATTTGATGATAGAACAGAAAGTATCCTTTTTAGAAGCCAAAAAGCTTTTTCAATCTTCATATTCAGAAATAACAACGAACAATCGCTTTTCTGCCTTAACAAACTACGAGGCAGATTTCCCGAAACTACCTCAAAGTTCTGGTAATAAACATGCTTTCCAGCAGCCACAACCTACAAATTCTCAACGTTCGGATAGTAGCAGACCTATGGCACTAACCCATAACAACAAAAAACGTAAAGCCACTACTTCTCCCTCATCCCCAAACTTACAGAACCCTCCCATGTTTAACTTCCGTTTTGGACCATCACATCCTCTTCCCCAGTATCCAAAGCAATCTACCTTTCAACCCACAGAAGGTGATAATAAAGATATTGCTCAGGCAGTGACGGAGTGTGTCATTAATTTTTTAAAAAATATTCACACACTTGAGGATTTAAAATCTGTAGATAATGAGAGCATAAATCAAAAAATATTTTCAGTATTGGAGGGTACTAAAACATTGAAATAAAATTCTTATCATATATCAAAATCAAAATTATTTATCTAAATTATGTAATTCAAATGGAACTTTTTTCTGGCAGTATTTCTTATTTAAACATTAATCCAAGATCAAAATGCACTATTAAAAAAACAAATATGAATGTTTTCACTTATTTTATTATACAACTTTTTACTTATTCGTTAGAATCAGATGTTGGAGGACATCTTCAGTAAATAAGGTTTTCCAAGGACAAACAACTCAAATTTTACAATGGAACGGAAGGTCCGTTGCATCCAATAAAAATAGTTTAGTTCATTTTTTAACAGTTGAAAACATTGATATAGCGTTGTTAAGTGAAACATGGTTCAAACCAAATCAAAACTATATATTTAAAGGTTATAATATAATCCGCCAGGATAGATACGATGGATATGCCGGTGTAGCAATTTTGATTAAAACTTCTATCTCATTCTGTCAAGTGAATATTACTAAAAATTTCAATGATAAAATTTTAGTTTGTGGCATCTCCGTTAAATTTAACAATTTAGAATTAAGTTTCTTGTCTGTGTATAGGCCTCCTAAAGTCCATACTTCTAAAGATGATTGGAAAAATATCTTCTCTCAAATTACATCACCTTGTATAATTGGAGGGGATATGAATGCTCATAACTCTTTATGGGGCTCACTGCACAATGATGCTGCAGGTCATCAAATCGTCAGCAGTGTCGAGGACCTAGATCTTATTATTTTGAATAATGGGGAACCCACATATCTTTCCAAATATGGTACTCAGAAATCTATGATTGACATTTCTCTCTGTACAGCTAATCTAGCCAGTAAAGTTTCCTGGTCCGTATCTTCAGATACCTTAGGGTCAAATCATTTTGCTATAACCATGAACCTTTCCACAACTAACACATCACATGAAACAATTTATCCAAAAAGCAAATGGAATATCAATAAAGCCAATTGGTCACTTTATACATCCTTAATAGAAAACATGTTTGTCAACTATAGTATCTCTTTAAACACTTACGAAAATTATAATTTTCTTATTAATTGTATTAATGAATCTGCTTCAAAATCTATCCCTCAATATAAAATTCTTAAACTCAAAAATCGTCCCCCACCACCATGGTGGGACCCTGAATGTGATATTATAATTAATGAAAGAAAAAAGGCTATAAAAGCTTACAAACTTTCATCGAGTTTTGATAACTACTTAAAATGTCAGGAAGTTACTGCTCGAACAAAAAAGCAGTTGAAGCAAAAAGCTAAATCCAGTTGGATCAAATGGTGCTCCAATTTAAACAAAAATACCTCTGCTAAGCAAATATGGTCACAGGCCAACAAAATGAATCGAAAACCGCAGAATAGTATAAAACCTTTCAGCAATGAAGTTTTAGATGACTTCTTTAATAAAGTTTCTCCTCCCTGGGTTCAATATTTCTCTAACCAATCCGAACAAAGTCACCAATCCAATCACTTTTTGTTGAAACCTTTCACTAAATCTGAATTAGATTTCGCTCTCAAAAAATGCAATAATACCTCCCCAGGGATTGATCAAATCAAATACCCTATGTTAATCAACCTACCAAGAGCCGCTAAAGATCTGCTGTTACAGGTATTTAATGACATCATTCAAAATAACATCGTTATTGATTCATTTAAAAACGCCATTGTGGTTCCTATCCTAAAGTCTGGTAAAGATCCAAATATTGCAAATTCATACAGACCAATATCGTTACTTTCCTGTGTTTTTAAAACTCTAGAGAGACTCATAAAATTTAAACTGGATTGGTGGTTACAAAAAAATAATTTGCTACCAGAAAATCAGTTTGGTTATAAAAGAAGCTTTGGAACACTAGATGCTCTAACAACCATTGTGGTAGATGTACAAAATACCTTAACCAGAAACAACTATTTAACAGGACTATTCTTGGCTATTAAGGGAGCATACGAATCAGTTTGCTTGTCAACTTTAAGAAATAAAATGGTTAATTTATTTCATATGCCAATCGCATTCGTGGATACAATAATTGGATTTTACACAAAGAGGATCATCTATGTAAGAGATCATAATAACAAGCTAATTGGACCGCGATATAATTATCAAGGTATACCACAAGGCTCAGTTTTATCTCCAATCTTATTCAATATATACAGCTCTGACATACATAACATCCAAATAAATAACAGTTCATTCAAAATCGTACAGTATGCCGACGATTTCTGCATCTATACAGAAAACAAAAAATATGAAACCTGTATACAAAGCCTTAGCAAAGTATGTGAATCCCTTTTTTCATGGTTCTTAGAGAATGGTCTCAATTTATCTATAGAAAAATCAGTAGTATCTATCTTCACAAGACACAACATTCCTACAAATGAAAATATCATTCTGAACGATCAATGTTTTAAGCTTCAAAATCATGTCAAATATCTAGGCCTTATTTTGGATAAGAAGTTAACTTGGAGACAACACATAGAGTACATGCTTGATAGATGTAACAAAGGCAGCAATTTCCTCAGAATGACAACTAAAACGTGGTGGGGTTGCGATGTAGAAACATCCTTGTTGTTTTATCGCGCATATATACGATCTATTCTAGATTACGGTGCTACTCTTTATGGTTCCGCCTCTAAGAACCTTTTAAGAAAAATCGACACGTTTCAAAATTCTATTATGAGGATATGTTTGGGTGCTATGAGATCAACCCCTATACAACCCTTATATGTTGAAGCCGCTGAGCTACCCCTGGAAAATAGAAGAAATTTTTTAAGTGAAAAAAGCCTTCTTAAAATTCTATTAACTAACTCCCAGTTATTTTCAAGCGTCCGTCAACTTAACGAGTCAGACCTTACAAACAAATATTGGGAGAAAAAACCTTCCCCGCCTTTATGCATGGCATTACAGAATAATCCTATTTTTTTCAAGAAATTGGACACGGTGGACAGAAGCTTAGACTACTATTCTTTATTCCACAGAACTCAGGTTATAATACCCACTTATAGTGAGAACACCATTATGAGTAGCAATCTTCTAATATCTCTATTGCAGGATTATAGGGAAGCCACAGTAATATACACGGACGCATCAAAAACAACAGAAGGGACGGGATGCGCATACTTTTTACCTGCTACAAACGTAGATTTCAAGTATAAACTACCATATGAATTTTCAATCTTTTCAGCGGAATCAATAGCTATACTTGAAGCTCTAAAATATGTTAAAAACACCTGTAATAGACATATCTTAATTCTGTCAGATTGCCTTTCAGTTTTGCAGAGCATAAAAAACATTGAATTACCCTCAACATTTAGCAACCCCTACATATTTGAAATAAAAGACCGATTGTATCATTTATCATCGACTGGAGTCAACATAAAATTTATTTGGGTCAAAGCACATATTGGTCTCAAACACAATGAATATGTAGATCACTTGGCTAAAATGAGTGTAACAACTGGCTCTACGTTGAAATATATGCTTAACACATCAGATGTTACTACGATTTTCAAAAAAAATCAGCAACTTAGATGGAAAGAGCAATGGAAACATTACTGTTCTACAAACTCTAAAAGGTATACCTCTTTACAACCAACTCTACTTCAAACAACCTGGTTTCAAAATTTCAAAGCTCCTCGTAAATATATTACTACTATAAATCGAATACGCTTTGGACATGCATGCTACCCATGCCATTTATTTAAAATTAAAGTCATCGATGATGATAGTTGCAAACATTGCGGCAAGCTAGGTGACCTCGATCACATCTTCTTTGAATGTCCTAAATTTATCCAGCATTCAAACTCCCTGTATACAAAATTAACTAAATGCAATACATACGCTCCATATAATATACAGTCTTTGTTAGCCATAGGTTCTGTAACAATATATAATTTAATTATAGAATTTTTGTCAGACACATGCATAGCTTTATAAATCTGGTACTCGTTCATGAAAATTTTCATGAGCGTGTATAGGATTAGACTTGTACCCTTTGTTTATCCTATATGTAACAATACCTTATCCGTGGTCCAGTATTGTTTGTCTGTTAAAATAAATGTCTTGACGGACCCCTAGACGAGAAGCGAGTGTCCTTGTATTTTCCTTCGACGTGTTCTTCTATTAATTATTCGTCTATTTCGTTTTAGGGATATCGCTGTGCATTTGTCTGAGAGAAATAATCTGTACTTATCTGTCTATACTTTTTTAAGGAATATATTATAACCTTTCGAGACTGGCTGAATGACGAAAGTCAATGCCACAAAAAAAAAAAAAAAAAAATCTACCACCTGACCAACACAGTATATAATAGTGTTTTTACTGGCAATCATAATAAGCACCCCGTGTTCAGCCTTGATTGTTGAAATTTTTCTATTTACGGACTCCATAAAATTATTTTCATGTTCTTGTAACTCAAGTTCGTTTTCAAGATCAC
This sequence comes from Diabrotica undecimpunctata, assembly GCF_040954645.1. NCBI lineage: Eukaryota > Metazoa > Arthropoda > Insecta > Coleoptera > Chrysomelidae > Diabrotica > Diabrotica undecimpunctata. The sequence continues at coordinate 62,618,520 of NC_092807.1, read as the reverse complement.
TCTCACCGGAATCAAATATTTTATCTGACGCTTTTTCTGATTCGTCAAATATTGCCTTGCATGGTTTGTGGTTTTCTTTTTTATTTTTCTTAACCTTTACATTTTGTTTCATTCTGTTTATTGCCTCAACTGAAGTAAGATCTGAAGAGATCTGGCTGAAATCAACCCTCCTGTCGGAAAAGACATTCTGTTTGTGTTAACAATAATATTAGTAACATTTATTATTATTTCATCATTACAAATAATTTAGTTCTTTATATTTTTACATTTACGTTTACATAGAAATATTAAACAGTTTCATTTACGGTCTTGAGTTCTTTACTAAAACCACGGGAAGTCCCAATAACATTAACCAACAAGTAACTGGAAGAATTCAAGATTCCGTTTTCCACTGGATGGTTATCACCAAGCATTCTCTAGAAAATACCCATTCTTTTGATTTTGAAAATGTACAGATTTTGGAAAAAGAACAAAACTACAATAAAAGATGCATATTTGAGATGATTCACATAAAGAAGATCAACATTGGCAGATATTTAAGATACGACCCTGAACCACTCGTATTTTGAAGTACATACTATATGTATTTTAGGGTCGGATACCATTTCTGCATTCCTATAAAACCACCAAATAGTGTAGATAGTGTAGATATAAAATAAAGTTATAAAATATGAACTTGGCCTAAAATTATAAACTTGACAAAAACCAAGTACAACGAACTAGTGGATGTCCAAGATGTAATAATAAACAGCACTGCACTTGAAACAGTAGACGAGTATATTTACCTGGGACAACTAATACCTAAATCTGGCTATATATATATATATATATATATATATATATATATATATATATATATATATATATATATAGATATAGATATATATATATATATAGATATATATATATATATATATATATATATATATATATATAGATATAGATATATATATATATATAGATATATATATATATATATATATATATATATATATATATATATATATATATATATATATATATGTGCGTGTTACATTTGAAATTTCCGCGGGAGTTATATGTGCTTTCTGTAGTTTTCCGGGTTTGACTCTGCGTTGAATAATTTTGGGTTTGATACAAACCATTATTTTGACGACATTTCGGCAAGGTCGCACTTGCCATTGTCAAGTCAGGTAGTAGCGCTCCTCGCTGATGCGTTAACTTGAAGCATCAGCGAGACGCGCTGATGGTTGAAGTTACATGAATAACATATATATATATATATATATATATATATTGTTATGATGTGTTTTTTGTTTGAATGATGAGCAATGAGTATTTTTAATAATATAATATATAGGGTTTTTATCGCGGTTCTCAAAGAATTAGCTTGTAAGTACTTTTTTAAATTATCTTTATTATAACTATTATGAAACACACATATATATCTAACCTAGTCAATGTAAATTTAAAATAAACTATCTTTAAACTGATATTCTTATAAAACTAATTAAATTCTATAGACAATCTAAAATTTAAACAAACTATCTTCAAAATTGAAATTGTTATGACACTAACTAAATTATATTAACAAAATTTTGTACCTTTCTTTCACTGAATGCCTAAATGAACTATTTTCCACTAAGTATATAGATTCTAATCACCACTGAATGTCTTCGTACTTCAGTTATCCTTGTTTTTTGTGAAATTACTTTTTTCAATTATCAGCTTCTACCAATTTAAGATATATTTTTCTTCACCAGCATCTATACACCACCAACCAAACCAGCAAACAGCATTTATATTTATTCTTCTTTTCAATATACCAATATCCAATTATTATAAGTTGATTTATACTAATCTCCAACCATAATATAATTTAATTTCTTCCAATATACCTTTTTTTTTATCTTCAATAATTATTTGTGTATAATTATAAATGTGCATTAAATTATATGCATAATTTTTAATCTTCATTTAACTCACTATATTAAACTATTGGACTATTTGTACTTGATTCACTGACTCTAACTAACTTTCATAATAAACTGCTTGACTTCTGACTAAAAAACTTAAAAACTGCTTGACTTTAGACTAAAAACTTCCAAAAACTGCCATCTTGAATCCAAATCACGGGTATTTATATCTTTTGGACATTCTAGAACCATCTCGTAAGAGATCATGTTCCAATTTGTTCTATTTCATACTTGTATGAATTTTCTGGAACAAACCATTTCGCAAACATGGCCATCTCCGGAGATCCAGAGAATTCCATTCTTTTCTATTAATAATTTTGTTTACATTTAGGCTTTTCAGATCAGAATATATAATTAAATTAGTAACTTAACATTCTAATTTAATAAAATACACATTTCAAACAATATATTATTATAACCCACTTTATATTCGTAAATATTTTTAAACGTCACTTCAGAGTATAAATATCTGTCAATCTCCGAGAGTATTTTTGGTTGCCTAAGCACATGGCTCACTTATATATATTTACAATATTAAAATACAACTTTTTACAATTATTATGCTAATTTATTAAAAATACCCTCACATAAATATATTTTTATTAAATTCTCTAGTATATAACTTATTTAAAACAACCAAATATCTAATATTATGTAGTATATAACTTATAAATTATTTTCTATAAACCCTAATTGTCACAATACCCCAAAATAATATTTAAAATAAATAATTTACTTATTATTTTTTTAAATATTAATTTTCTCATATCTTATTAAATTTAATAAATTAATAATTCAATTTTTTTTTATTTAAAATGTGTTAAATACATCCCTGTTCGCTGTCTATGTCAAAACAGAGAACAACGGAGCACAGTTCAGCTATTCTATGGTCAAACTGTCATGTCAAATGGAGCAATGGATGCGATATCAGAGAATAAATATAACCTTAATTAAAATATAATAGATATGGTGTTCTGTTTATTTATAGACAAATTCTAGGAATTATTTCCATTCAAAATAACTTTCATCAATATAAATTGGTAAGTTTTTCCACTTTATTATATTAGAAAGACATTTTTATAGCAATTATAGTATCGAACCCCAAATTATGATTTTTAGGGTATCAAACAATTTCCATATGTACAAAATTCAACAAGTATGATGTCAAATTTATTCACAACAAAGAAATCTACCATCTATCTATGAAATGGATCTATCAGTAAGTTATTAGTGTTATTATATTTGTGTTAAAGGTATAGAAATCATTATTCAATCTCTTCATGATATTGAAAAATGTCGTTGATATGAAATATGCCTCTTAGTCTGTTCTCTGCATCTATTAACACATAACTATTTAGTCCATTCTGATTTTCAATTGTATATGGACCTTCAAACATTGGTTGTAATTTCTTACAACGGTTTTCTTTAACATTACTTTTTCTAAGTGAACGAATTAACACTAGGTCTCCTTTTTGAAATGTGATTGGTTTTTTTATATTTCGATTTTGTCTTCTGATATATTTTTCAGCTTTCCTCCTAATTCGGTTATTCACTTTTTGCATTACTTGTTCTAACATATCCTGATTATATTCACTAATCCACTTTCTGTTTCCTATATGGCCAAACATTAAATATTCTGGTACTTCCTCTGTATTCAAATTATGTGTATTATTTAAAAAATATTCTACTTGTGGTATATGTTGCTGCCAAGTTTCGTGTTGATTTTGACACAGTATCCTTAAATATTTTATAACTTCTTTAATATATCTTTCTGCAGGATTTGCCTGAGGATGTCTGATACTTGTAAAATTAATGTTGATTCCCTTTTTCTCACAAAATGTCCGAAATTTTTGGTTGTTAAAATATGTAGCATTATCTATTATGCAATTTCTAAATGGTCCTATTTCTTCGAAAAATTGATTAATATATAATTTTAATGTTTTAACATTTGTTCTGGAGCAGGGATATAGTTTAATAAATTTTGTATATAAATCAACTATCACTAGTATATGCTTTTTTCCTGTTGGACTGAGAACTAAATTTGAAATAAAATCCATGGAAACTGTATTTAGTTTTTCATATACAACATTAGATTTATATGTGTTCTGGTTTTTGAAATTCTTTTCTTTGTTTAGTTGACATATTGGGCATTGGGTAGTAATTTCTTTTGCTATACTTATGTCATTCTTTGCAAAATAATTGTCCCTAAATAGCATCCATAGCTTTCTTGAACCAATATGCATATAATTGTTATGTAAATTTTTCAATATTTTCTTTGCTAAAGTTCTAGTTATTACATATACTTCTATGCCATTTATTATTTTATAATATACCCCATCTTTCCTAAGGACTTTTTGTTTTTCACTCAAATTGATCTGATCTCTTATAATTTCTTCTTTAGAATATAATCCAGTACTTTCTACTAATTGATTTAATCCAATTTTTATTGTTCGCTGCCCTTTTTGTGATGTATTTTCTAACCTTGATAAAGCATCTGCCACTATATTGGATTTTCCAGAAATGTATTTGATTTCAAATGAGTATTCACTCAATATTAGACTCCACCGATGTATTCTACTGTTTCCATATTTGTTATTTAATATAGATGTTAAAGCTTGGTGATCTGTTTCTATTGTAAATTCATTACCCAACAAATAAAATCTTAATTTTGTGACACAGTGTATTATACTTGCTAGTTCTAATTCTGAAACTGAGTAACCCTTTTCATGTGGCTTTGTAATTCTTGAAATGAATTGTATTGGGTATTCGACCCCATCATGTATTTGTAATAATACCCCTGATAATCTCTCTATTGATGCATCTGTTCTTAATATGAATGGCTGTGTGTAGTCAGGATAGTATATTTTCAAATTTGACAGAAAAATGTTTTTAATTTCTTGGAATGCTAGTTCTCTTCTCTGATCCCATCTCCATTTTACACCTTTTCTCAGTAGTTCAAGTAATGGAATTTCTCTTATACTTAGATCTGGTATCATCCTTTTATAATAATTAATTATTCCAATAAATCCTCTTAAAGTTCTTAAATTGTGTGGTGTTTTATATTCCTGAATGACTTGTGTCCGTTCTGGATCCATTTCGATTCCCTTAGTATTAAGTTTATAACCCAAATATATTACTTCTTTTTGAAAAAATGTACATTTTTCTTGATTTATTTTTAGTCCAACTTTGTCTAATCTATTTATTATAATTTTTAGGTGTTTCTCATGATCTTCAGCCGTTTTAGAAAAAATTAATATATCATCAATGTAGTGAATTACAAAATGTTCATATTGATCCAAAATATCATGAAGACATCTACATAGAGCACTGCAAGATGATTGAAGTCCAAATGGTACTACTTTGAATTGATATACTACTCCATCTATCTGAAATCCTGTATACTGTCTACTTTTTCTTTCTAGAGGTATTAACCAGAAACTATGCTGTAAATCGATTTTAGTGAAAAATGACATTCCTGTAATTCTTCCTAATATTCCATCTATACTCATTGGTGCTTCAAATTGCTTTTCAGTAATCTTGTTAATATTCCTTGCATCCAAACATAACCTGATTTCACCTGATCTTTTTCGTACTACTACTATGGGGTTAATAAAATGTGTGTCTGCCTTCTCAATGATCCCATCTTCTAACATATTATTAATTGTTTTGTTTACTTCTTCTCTGTATTTATATGGTATTGGGTATGATTTTGTTTTAAAATCTTTTTCTTCTTTAACTTTTATACTATGGATATAATTTTGTGCAATTCTATTTTCTTTATTGACAAGTCCCTTGTGTTGCTGCAATATGGAAATGACTATTGATTTATATTCTTCAGGGCAATTTAAAACTTTCATCATATCTTCTTCTTTACAAATAAAATTATTCTTCATTATGTACTCATTGCTGCTCACTATGCTGCTAAAAACAGAATTATTTAACATCTCACCTGACAAGACGATGTACGGTGGACGCCTACGCAGAAATGCATGGCACCTTAAGAAGAAGAATGTACTCATTATTCCTTGCTTCCAATTTTACGCACTCCGCCTCGTAGGCATCCATCTGCTTAAAATTTCCATTCCTTAAATATTCACTACAATAATTATTCTTTACATTCTTCTGGGACATTCCCCTATCATCAAAATACATTTCTTCTTCATAAACATCATTATTTTCTTTTAATAATATCCTATCAACTCTTATTCCTTCTTCTACCTCATCTTTCTGCATAAATTTAATTATTTGCCCTTCCAAAGTTACCATTTTTTCTTCAAAATCTATCTTTACTTTCTTCTTTTCCAATTCATCATTTCCCATTAATATATCAACACATAAATCCTTGACAATAAATCCTTGCATATTAATTTCTTTATTAAGAATATTAATTTTAAAATTGGCTAGTTTATCAATTTCACCCAACTTCTTATTATTTGCACCAATAATTTTAATTTTTGGAATCTTTATTATATCTGATAGTTTTAATGCATTAAAAATAAAATTCTCCGAGACTAATGTACTTTCTGAACCAGTATCTATCATAATTTTAATCATTTTATTTTTGGCCAAAGCATTTATATAAATTAAATTAATAGATTCAATAATTTTCTCTTCATCTAAAGAAATAAATTCAGAAGGTTTTTCATAATAGCAATGGCCTAACTTGTAATTCAGAAAGTTTACTGCACAAAATTTTGATTATTAGAATTGTCAGATTGTATCTGACCACTTGGATCTGATGTCCTATGTCTTTCCCTACTATGACTTCTACTCACATTCTCCTGCCTTGTACTACTTCGTTCCCTGCCTTCGCAGCTTCTATTCCTTCGAACACAATTTACCTGTCTGTTATAGTTAGGTCGTTCTGTATTTCTTCTATTGTTAAAATCTTGTCTATTATTATTAGTACTGTTATTAAAATGTTGTCTATTATAATTAGTATTATTATTAAAATTTTGTCTATTATAACTAGTATTATTATTAAAGTTCTGTCTATTTGGATTAGTGTTAGTATTATTAAAATTTTGTAAATTATCACCATACCTAGTATTATTGTTATATGATTGTCTATATTGTTGATTATCATTTTTATTGTTGTTTTTTCTGTTGTTATTATTACTTGTCATATTGCCTCTTTGTATTCTTTGAATAAAATTAATAAAACTATCTATTGTTTGAATATTTTGTACAGTTACTGTTTGGACAACATCAGCATCAAAATGTCTAGATACATTTAAGACTGTTTCATCCTCTCTAAGTGGTGGTTCTAAATATTTTGCAACTGTTATCAATTTCAATGCATAATCTACCATATTTGATTTTAAATTTTGATTATACTTTCCAAAATATAGAATTTCTCTAAACTTTGCTTGCTCTAATTCACCCCAATAATAATTTAAAAATTTATTTTCAAATGTTTGAAAGTTATCTAAATCATTTTCAATACTAGCAAACCAAGTTGCTGCATTGTCATTTAATGTCATTCTAATATAATCTTTAATATCATTAATATTATTCACAAATCTTAATTTATGTTTTAAACTATTTATGTATACTCTAGGATGCAAATTTTTTATATTACCAGAGAATTTAATCCCAGTCTCATTTGTTAAATTTAAGTAAGGTCTCCCTATGTCTCTCATTTGTGAAATATCATCTATTCTCTGTTCCACATTTCTTATTTGATTACAATTTATTTGGATATTTTGTTGTATATCGTCTAATTTTTCTTCTGTGTTTCTCCTGTCTTCGTTAATTTTTACTTCTAAGTTACATTTCTGTAACTCTATTTTCTGTTCTATATCTATCTTATTATCTTGAATAATCCTCTTTACTTCTGTCCTCTCATTGTCTATCCTTTTCTTGTAGTCATTCCGTATACTTTTTATTTCATTTGCTACTTTTTTCTCTGCAGCTTCAAGTTTTTTATCCATTTGTTTTACAATTTTATTATTATTATCTTCTATTTTCTTTTCTAATTTTCTATAATTCTCTTCCAATTTCTGTTCCATTTTTTTCATGTCTTCTTTGACTTCTTTTGAATTCTCTTCCAATTTTTTCGTATTCTCTTCCATTTTCTGTTCCATTTTTTTCATGTCTTCTTTGATTTCTTTTGAATTCTCTTCCATTGTCTTGTTCATCTGCATCATTAATGACATCAAAGCTGCCATATTGACATTTTCCTCTCTTTCTGGATTCATTTCTGCAGTATCTTGTGGAACTTGAACTAAACTCTCCTCTTGTATAGGTTGTGTTTCTACTTCTACATCTTCTTCATTCTTTTTGCTTCTTGTACCTTTCTTTCCATGAGACATTTTGAGACTTTACTTGTTCAAATATAATTAAAATTAAAATCTATACTTTTTCTTTCTACTGATAATTAATTTAATTATATGAGAGCACTTATCTTCCCAAACTAATTCTTTTAAATAGAGAGCCACCGCGTTGGGTGCCAAATTGTTATGATGTGTTTTTTGTTTGAATGATGAGCAATGAGTATTTTTAATAATATAATATATAGGGTTTTATCGCGGTTCTCAAAGAATTAGCTTGTAAGTACTTTTTTAAATTATCTTTATTATAACTATTATGAAACACACATATATATCTAACCTAGTCAATGTAAATTTAAAATAAACTATCTTTAAACTGATATTCTTATAAAACTAATTAAATTCTATAGACAATCTAAAATTTAAACAAACTATCTTCAAAATTGAAATTGTTATGACACTAACTAAATTATATTAACAAAATTTTGTACCTTTCTTTCACTGAATGCCTAAATGAACTATTTTCCACTAAGTATATAGATTCTAATCACCACTGAATGTCTTCGTACTTCAGTTATCCTTGTTTTTTGTGAAATTACTTTTTTCAATTATCAGCTTCTACCAATTTAAGATATATTTTTCTTCACCAGCATCTATACACCACCAACCAAACCAGCAAACAGCATTTATATTTATTCTTCTTTTCAATATACCAATATCCAATTATTATAAGTTGATTTATACTAATCTCCAACCATAATATAATTTAATTTCTTCCAATATACCTTTTTTTTTATCTTCAATAATTATTTGTGTATAATTATAAATGTGCATTAAATTATATGCATAATTTTTAATCTTCATTTAACTCACTATATTAAACTATTGGACTATTTGTACTTGATTCACTGACTCTAACTAACTTTCATAATAAACTGCTTGACTTCTGACTAAAAAACTTAAAAACTGCTTGACTTTAGACTAAAAACTTCCAAAAACTGCCATCTTGAATCCAAATCACGGGTATTTATATCTTTTGGACATTCTAGAACCATCTCGTAAGAGATCATGTTCCAATTTGTTCTATTTCATACTTGTATGAATTTTCTGGAACAAACCATTTCGCAAACATGGCCATCTCCGGAGATCCAGAGAATTCCATTCTTTTCTATTAATAATTTTGTTTACATTTAGGCTTTTCAGATCAGAATATATAATTAAATTAGTAACTTAACATTCTAATTTAATAAAATACACATTTCAAACAATATATTATTATAACCCACTTTATATTCGTAAATATTTTTAAACGTCACTTCAGAGTATAAATATCTGTCAATCTCCGAGAGTATTTTTGGTTGCCTAAGCACATGGCTCACTTATATATATTTACAATATTAAAATACAACTTTTTACAATTATTATGCTAATTTATTAAAAATACCCTCACATAAATATATTTTTATTAAATTCTCTAGTATATAACTTATTTAAAACAACCAAATATCTAATATTATGTAGTATATAACTTATAAATTATTTTCTATAAACCCTAATTGTCACAATATATATATATATATATATATATATATATATATATATATATATATATATATATATATATATATATATATATTAATCCTTCCTTTCCCTAGGTATCGTTTTGTAGCTTTTATGTAGCTATGATCTTGCAGTTTATAGACAATATTTTAAATTAAGGGCCGATTGTTCGAAAGCTAATCAAAACTTGATTGTAATCAAATATTTAATCAAAATCAAATACGTCACATTTTGAGGTTATGTTGACTGATTTATTTTATTCAATTTTATTATTTTGGGTTTTAATTTAAAATAAACCATAACTAAACTCTTTCTGATGTTAATTTCATGTTTTTATTTGCAAATCAATAATAATAATAAGCAATTTTTAATAATTTTGACAGCTGCTGTGACGTATTTGATTGTAATTAAAAATTTGATTACAATCAAGTTTTGATTAGCGTTCGAACAATCGGCCCTAAATATTAAATATTGAATTTTTTATTTAAAAAATATAATATTTATGGAACTCATCAATTTTAAATATTTCACCGTATCACAAGACATACACATATGTGTAAAACTAATATATTAATTTTATTTAGTTGTAATCGGTGGCATATAATGCTTAAAACGTATTGTAACATGCTCTGATTCACTCAATAGTAAAGTAAAAACTGGATGTACTTAATATATTTTCATTTAATAATAACTTTGTTCCGGGTATGTCTAATGATCGCCAATAATAATAAACAATCCAATTTTGATTATAACCTAAAATTATTGTGATTAATGTTGTTATGACAGTCCCAAAAAAATTTACGACAAAAAAAATGTAAAATTATGTATTAGTCACAACTGTTCGCCTTTCATGTGTATATTTCAGATAAAATCTGGACAAATTTTACCGTTTAAACTTTTTATACACTAATTCACAAAAAATCATTTATCATAAATAAATAAATAATATAAAAATAAGCTCCAACGGATATAAGTAATAAAATTTTGAAACTATTTTTTGTGGCACGTTTTTCACTGAATATCTTATATAACAAAATAAATCATGATTAAACGTAATACAAATTACATTGTTCGTTTTCTTTTAACGTTTCGATTTCCAACCCGGAATTCGTTATAAAAAAATTCTGAAATTTAAATTTTGGCAAAATTGGTTTAAAACTGGCAAAAGAACCGATGAACGAGCTGAGTACCTTTTTAACTACATTCTAAGCGAAGGGCTCTTATTGAATAATAAAGGTAATGAACCTACTTTTACCTACAAAAAAGTCAAAAAAAGTATGTGTCGTAAGAGACGTCGAGTTCGGATCAGACAGACACCTTGGTGGTGCAGTATTTCAGGATTGGAAATCGAAACTTAAAAATAAAACAAAAATATAACTTTTATTACAATTAATTGTGGTCTGTATCTATAAAATATTCAGTGGACATAACAAAGTTAGATATCCTTCATGTATAAACAAATAATTAACCGATTGAGTCAGATGCTTTAAGGCTTATAATTGGGATAAAACATAAGTGAAAGTAGCTAGAGACGGCGAAGTTTTGACGTAAGAAGAAGCAAAGAATAGATAATCGCGATGAATATACAGTAGACTCCCTCTATAACGAGAACTGAAATATCAAACTAATTACCTCGTTATAAGCCGATCTCTTTATATCAGACAACAATAATACTGTGAATATATATGAATATGTAGTTTTCTAAAACATTAACTTGCTATAGCGAAGCCATTCGGAGCAATATAAGATGCTAATAAATATTGTTTGAATGGCGTTTTTGAAAAAAAGTTGTTTACTTTTATTGTCAATGAATTACGTTAAAACAAAAAAGAGTTGTTTATTTTTATTGTCAATGATATACGTTAAAACAAAAAATCTGTACCTACATTTTTTTCCAAGTACCTACATAATGTATAAAGCGTATTTTACAGGAGAATAATAAACTATTGCTTCTGCAATTGGAAGAAGTCTGTCATTTTTGACTGCTTTAAATTGTCCAGTATCATTGTATCTATCATATTTTCTAAAGATGTGAAACAGTTGTATTTATTGTAAAGAAGTTTATTGCAGGCGGCAGTTAAGTTTATTGCGGTGCAGTTAAAAAGGGTTATTTATTTATAACCACGGCTGGGTCAAAAACGTATAAAAACACGTTTTTTGATCTTATTTTCTCTCGTTATAACCAAATTTGCCTCGCTATAGAGGGTTATAGTTCAATAGAAATTTCACGGGACATCTAATGTACCTCGTTATAAGCGAAACCTCGTAATAACCTTGTTCGTTATAGAGGGAGTATACAGTATATCTGAAGCACCAAAAAGTTCAATTTTACATGATTTTGAATACTTATTTTAAATTGAAAATGCAGATATGAGAGGTTATTAATTCAATAGTTGGGTCGCTATTTTCTCATTTCAAAGTAAATACAGGAAAACGTGTGATAAGTGCAATCAGGATTATATGTTTGCCTGTGTATTGTGTGTTCTAGATTAACTGCTGTAGATAATTAAATAAATAATGATTAAACTATGCACTATGTTATTGGTTACATACAATACATTATGGCACTTCATTTTTATTTATAGGATAGACATATATGTATTTTATTTTTTTTTGTTAAACGAAACTAATCAAAATGTATTAATTTATTATATACAAAGTCAACATAAATCATTCAAGAAAAAAATACATTGTGCTTTTTCAAATAAAATTTGATTTAATAAAATACGCTCTTTGAGTAATTGAGCAGTAAATAATAATACCATAAATACGCCAGTAAATGACCGTTTTGGAGTGTGATTTGCTTGAAAATTTGGATTTAGGTTCATATTACCCTCTACTTTACTTTTGGAACTGAGCTCAGGGTTGCTTTTACTTGGGAAGTTAAAGCCACCCCTTCTCGAGGGTGAAAAGAAATAGATTCAAAATAATCTCGGAAATGGATACATTGACTAATTATAAGACACTTTTGTTGTATAGAGTTTTTGAGTTATTTGCGGGTGAAAATATTAATTTTTCAAAATAAAAACCACGTTTTCAGACGGTTTTTCACAAAGAACTCAAAAAGTAAGAATTTTATCGAAAAAAATATTAAAAAAATGTAGCATATAAAAAAAAACAAAAATAAATGACTGACTTACGAAGTCTGTAGACCCGGTAGAAGCAGAGATGCAACTCATGAAAAGTAGGTTCTTATTTGACAAATTCAAAATCGAATATTTCAACGGTGAAATAACCAAAAACTGAAGCACTTTTCGGGGACAACTCGCGTAACTAAGCGAGTTATGCTCAAAATAAATTTGGTACTTACCCTTTTTTGGGAAAAAGATTCTTAAAATCACCCCCTAATTAGCACCACAAATGAAATTAATCATTACTGCTTTAGTATTTAATTTATTTATATATTGGTTATATGATCTGTAAGAGTGACCAATTTAAAGTGTTGAGTGAAATAAGATAAATTCATAACATTTTTATTATAAAAAATATTGTATTTATAGTTTCAATAAAAGAATATATATTCGAATTTTTTCGCAAGGTGTGGTTTTTATAAAGGTAGAAATTATATGGTAAAACACTAAAACAGTAAAGAAATCTAAATTTAATGTCACTGTATAATTGAATAATTCCAAATTGCTTGAATTTTCAATTATATGATTTCTTTCTATTAGGGGTCGTTTTCATCCCTAAAAAATAGAGAGCAAGCAACGGCACAAGTCGAATTTTAAGGTGAAGGGTAACAATAGCCTAAATCCAAATTTCCATGCAAATCAGTGAAGACAAAATATTCAATGACATTGTTTTAATTATAACTTATAACTAATCTAGGGGGTGAGATTTACGGGTTAAATTGTGATAAAATCTTAAATAGGTTGTTTAATGTTATTTGACATTCATTCACTTCATTAAAAGATTATTTGAATCAATTACCGGCTTTAATTATTTACAATTATAAGATTTTTTTGTATATGGGAAACTCTATACTGACATTTTTCGTTTACATTTTTAATTATTTTTCACCTGATATAACATAATTATATATCTACTCTCAGTCGTTGGAGGTACTCTGCAAATAAAATGTTTAGACCTCCAGTTAAAGACAGTTAAAACACTCGGTAGCATATTATAAAAGTTTATTATGAGCATAATAATCCCTGAAAGTTTGATTTAGCAAAAATAAAATCGGTACATACCTAATAAAGCCAATACTTAGCTGCTTATTGTTGGTTCAAAGTGAATTGGGTATCATTTTTAAATTATTGAAGAGAAGGTTTTTTACTGGCGTTATGAATTTCTCTCTATAGTAAAATGCAAAGCAGATCGACACGACACAAAACAGTTCGGCATGATACGAAAAAAATCGTGTCAACGTCACTACTATTTACATTGGCTGTTTGGGAAAGTATTTAGTATTTATTTTCATATAACATTTAATATTTTTATCACTGTACTATAATATGATCTTATTTAATGGTATATTCAAACTACTTATTTGCTTTAAAAGATATTATTTTCTGCTATTCAGTAAAATCTCATTGTCAAACTGGCTAGCACATGTGTCTGTTTTTAAGTGCAATGAATCTGATTTCTCTTTGTTATTTTGGAAATTACGTCGCAAACACAGAAACTGCTGTAAAATATCATATTTCTGTGACCATTTAGTTAAAATTATTGCCATTCAAAATCGCAATACAATAGAGTGATTTATTGGTATGCACTTGCCCTACGGACCACCTCGAAGCGTGGCCAGAGGGATTCTGATCATCTCAAGACATCACTTCTTATCGAAACAGCGAACAAAACGCATCCAGCTGACCGGGACGTCCCTTTTTTTGTGCCTCGGGCAGCGTCGCGACAGGCAAATACAACTCGACTCCACTGATTACAATGATTAATACACCAATATTTCTACGTAAGTCTTTTTCTTTGTACAGATAACAGTAATACCAACTATATAAATTTGGATGTAAATACAAAGTCGTTGATAAACGAGTGGCTATTATGGAAAATAAGAAGATAGTACAACGGCGTTTACAATATTTAAACAAAATTCAAGACGAGACTTATGCGGTATTACACGCACGATACCTCCGAATAAAGGTTCCCGAATGATTATCGTGCACTGTGGATGTTCAAATGGCTGTGGGTGAAAAATGAGTTAAAACTTTGCGGAAAAAATAGAAAAATGTAGTGTAGATTATCATCAGAACTACAAGATTTCCTCTCAGATAATAATTTGTATGTTGAAGAGAACTATCTTCTTAGTCGTTGACCTGATGCAGGTATCGAGATATCATGAAGCTATTAGCTAAATTTCCCAATGTTCCTCCACGTTTTTCTATCTTCTGCCATTCTAGCACATTCTGACAATGGAGCGCCAATGGTAGCAACAATATGGTCCGTGTATCGTGTGGGATATCTACCTCTATTTCTTTTGCCTTCTACTTTTCCCTGGATGGTAAGTTTTTCAAGACCATTTCTTCGAAGCACATGTCCAAAATAGCTTATTATTTGTTCTGATATTTGCGTTCTTAGTCTTTTCTTTATGTTTAGCTGGTCCAGTATGGATTCATTTGTTCTTCGGGCCACCCATGGTATTCTCAGCATTCGTCTCCTGGAGACGAATGCTGAGAAGAGAACTATAATAAGAAACAATTACTTGAAATGCTTCGTACTAAAATTTATGACAAACAATATATACTGGACACGATTGCAACATAACATGGGCGTACTGTTTTTAGGTTACCATCTTATTTTCAATCCCTATTAGAACTTATTTGGGAACAAGTAAAAAACGATATATTTATTTTTTATCTACAAAATGTAGGAAACTAAGAATATAGTTTTACTAATATCTCTTTTAAAACATTGAACCAGCCAACTCGTCCTTTCCCCAACAAACATAATCTAAATGGCATTTAGGAATTTCTGCTTATTTCGTCAACAAACTTCGCTTCAACTTTTCAAGGGGCGCCCTACACTTTTTCTTTCATTAGATTTGCAATATTTGTTTAGTTCCCCGATTATCATCCATGGTACTTATATATTTCCATTTTGTTCTGAATTATTTTATTTCTTCACTGATGATGTCGATATTTCTACATCTAGATTTACTGAGGGACCCCCTTTCGCTAGTTTTTATTCTAGAGTTATCTCTGTGTCAATACAATTCAATATTTTAACAACTTCCACTTTGTTGTAAATTAATGCAGTATTCAAGTGATTTTATTATAATCAAACCAATACACAAAAAACACAGTCAGTAACTGGTTAGTTCCTATTTTATTATGTTGACATATCAAAGACATTAACAAAAATTTATATAATTATTATGAGACCATTTCGGTTCCATTTTAGTGTAGCCTGTCTTAATGAAGGTTAAACTAGTATTTCGTTATCCACGTTTCTATTTTAAATATCTGTAAAGTTCAATTAATATTAGTATATTATAAAACAGATCTACAGTCTTCCGAAACACTTGACTAAAGTCTGATTATTACGAGTATAATAATTGAAACTTTATACCTCCCCTTTTAACGTTTTTACGGCTAGTCGTGTGATGTTGACACTAATAATATTTTTAACGGTGAGGAAAAAAGAAACGCAATAAAAAATTATTCGTATGCGCAATTCATTAGTGGTCTTGGCGTCATTGCAACAGCCAAAGGCATACTCTTCAAGGTCAACACTCTAACCTGAGGACAACTCATCCGATAAGGTAATTTTGATATAAAACGCGCATTCTAATCGACAAAGATTGTATCCTCGTTAAATGATTACGAAGGTAATTGTAAAATTGAATAAAGAGGTAAAGAAATGATGTATGTGCGTCCTCGCGTACGAGTATCTACCAAATTGGTGAAAGACATGGGGTATTATTAAAATATCTGAAGACTTGACATAAATAATGATACCTATAGAACTGTTACAGACGAAACTAAGTCGTATATTGGCTAATTTGATTTTCGGTTACTAATTTAAATTTTCATTGCAAAACCTTAATCCTCTTTTTTTATTTATCTTATATGCAACATTATCGCTATTTATATTTCTTAAAATTTCCAGAAATACATCCCATGTATTTTTTTGGAAACAGGAATTAAATGCCAAGGAAAAAATATTAAGCTTATTTAGTAAATTTAACTATTTTACAATAATAAATATTTTCTATTTGATTATTTTAAACTCTTTCCTTTATCTTTAAGAAAAGTGGATCTTAAAACAGAAAACATCATATAGTTGAATTGAAATTGATTCAGGCTAATAGTCATTATTTCATTTAGTATAAATTGCGTTAGTAAGTGCAGCTATTGAAACATATTCCTTCTCCTACGCAAACTCCTCCGGAACCAAAAAGTGTGCTTGGAACTATATAAATTTCATAGTATCACTGGGTTCTTTCTCTCCATACCCATATTATCCCATAACACGTATACAAATGTAATATTGATTCGTCTGTAATGTAAATGTAAAAACAGGTAATGGCTTTAATGTAGTGTTACGATAAATATTATGGCGCACAAAACTGTAAATATATTATTTCTAATTCTTTTCTATTCTAGTATTTTCTCTAAGCCGCTATAAAAACCAATCATTTTATATTTAAAGAGGGAGCTTTGCTGAGAACAGTTAGTCGAAAATAAATTGTTGTATCGAATAAGTTATATAATAAATTAAGATAAATTATTGTGTTTTTTTTGTGAATTAGAATAAGTGTAGAAGACTGTAATAAATTAGAATAAGTGGAAATAAAGATTAAGTAAACTAAGTATTAGGACATTTTAATAATAAAGAAAGACAATAAATTGGCCACAACAATCTGTACGCATTCTACTACGCCTTTAGTATCTGATATGTAGTTTTCTAAGCCTTAAATTATTAGCATGCAACCTTATTGTGACCACCAATTACTTGTCCAGTAGATTGGAAGAAAAAACTGTTCTTGAAGAATTATACTCACTTTATGAACAGAAAAAAAGCAGTAAGTTGCAATAAAATATACCAAGAACTGCCTGTGCCTCATTCAAATTAAGTTCCTATTTCAGCAAGTACATTAATGTACCTGTTTTAGAACATTACTTTAAAATTTGGAACATTTTGGCAACATATGTTCATATATACGAAGCCAATCAATTATTGTTATGAACTATGAATTTTTTCACAAAAATTAAGAATAATTCACTGGCATATTGCACTAGGACCCTAAAGCTAACTGGGACACATAAGCAAAATCCAGTTTTTCACTAATGTATACCCACCGTAATAATTCTTCACCCGTAAACCATCCTTAATGGGAGCGATTCTGCTGACATAAAGTTTAAGCTAGCAGAATTAAAAGAAAAGTCTTCTTACCTATGGCATATTTTTTTACTTTTGTTTTACCAACCCAATAATTTTTCACCCTCAAACCTACCCCTAATAGGAGCGATTCTGCTAGCTTAATATTAAAGCTAGCAGAATTCAAACAAAAATTGTTTTTAAATAACACAGTTTCCGCTAGGTTTTTACGAATTTATCACCACCCTAGTAATTTTTCACCCCTCAACTACTCCTTGTAGGAACTAAATAATTCTGTAACGTTAAAATTTAAGTGAAATACACTCCTATTTGCTAACCTTGAATAAGAATATAAGAACCAGAGGTAACAGGTTTACCAAGATCTGCCGCTTAATTTATTAATAATGTTGATTGCTGATAGACTACTTAAACTGTTTAACTTAATATGATAATGATCAAAAATTGTACTAACTATTTATACAAAACATCCTCACTTAGTAGGTAAAAAAACCTAATTCATCATATTTAAGATATACCAAATGACCATCATTGTAGTTTTCCGTATATATCCCTATCTTGATGATGCCTATATATTCCTATATATATATATATATATATATATATATATATATATATATATATATATATATATATATATGTATATGTATATATATATATATATATAGTATATATACATATATATATATATATATATATATATATATATATATATATATATATAAAATATAAAGAAATATAAAAGTAAAGACGGCAAGAGACGGTTCCCCAATAGGAAGGATGGAACGACAACTTACTGGAGGCACATTGAAAAACAGACAGAGTCCTGTCTATATAAAAAGAAGAAGAAGATGAAATATATATCAAATAAACTTGGATATTGCCAAATAGAGCACGGAAGATACTTTGAACATCTAATTAAATGAAACTAGTACCTAATGTGTTTTTAATGGTGTTGATGTTATTAATAAAAACCTACCTATAATTAATTTCTTTCAATAACTTTGAACCGAATGATGATAGGACTAAGTCGTATTGTTAATTCAGTAATTCAGTAGATCATGGAAAATGCTATTAAAAGGTGTACTACAGTATACTCCCTGTATAACGAACACGGTTATTACGGGGTTTCGCTTATAACGAGGTACATTAGATGTCCCGTGAAATTTCTATTGAACTATAACCCTCTATAGCGATGCAAATTTGGTTATAACGTGTATAACGTTAAAAAGAACGTGTTTTTTTACGTTTTTGGCCCGGCCGTGACTATAAATAAATACCCATTTTAACTGCTGCCCGCAATAAACTTCTGTTTATTCTACCGACCGATATTGTGTTGTCGGAAATTTACAATTTATGATTCACAATTGTCAATGTAGGGGGGTTGACCATTCGCACCTAATAATAAGAAGGTCCTAATAGACAAGATGTGGAAAGTACTTTAAACGTTGTAAAAAACTTTATCCAAAAACGAAACGCAAATGAAGAAGCATATAACTGTTTCACATCTTTATAAAATATGATAGATAGAATGATACTGGACAATTTAAAGCAGTCAAAAATGATAGACTTCTTCCAATTTCAGGAGCAATAGTTTATGTTATCCTTGAAAATACGCTTTATACAGTTTTACAGAATACAGATTTTTTATTTCAACGTAAATCATTGACAATAAAAGTAAACAACTGTTTTTTGTTTTAATGTGTTTCATTGACAATAAAAGTAAACAACTTTTTTCAAAAACGCCATTCAAACAATATTTAGCATCTTATATTGCTCTGAATGACTTATATTATGACTTATATATCTGCTACTATAGGAAGTTAATGTTTTAGAAAACTACATATTCATATATATGCACAATATTATAGAGATAATTAGTCTGCCATTTCAGTTCTCGTTATAGAGGGAGTCTACTGTATTTAAAAAATATTTAAAAATTTATGCCACTTTGGAAATGGCGCTTCATTTTCCAAAGTGAAGTCATATTTCTATTTCTACTATTTCACTTCTACCACGTCATCATAATGTGTACTTTAAGACAAACATGTCTAGGTCACGGTAAGGTAAGCATAAACTCAGTGGGGTAAAACAAAGACTACGGATTTAACAACATTAACAAGTTGATTTACTGTAACAAATCAATTTCATTAGCCTTCGTATGTAGAAGGTGACATAGTGAAAATTTGCGAAAGTTGAATTTTGAAGTAAATTATTTACTACTGAGCAATAAACGCTCATTTTCAATAAGTTAAAATTTTCGGTTTGCTTAAACGTACAAAAAAATCATATTTTTGAGCAAGTCTGAAACCACAAGTATTTTGAGTAGATATACTGAAAAAATTAATTTCCGGGATAGGCCAATGAGTGTAAATAGAATCTCTTAGACATTCTTAGACATAGTAACTAGTTTAATGTCTTAGATACGGATATGATTGCCAGACTAATGAAATGAAACGATTATAGTATTGCTCAATATTTTTCTGTGCTACTTGGATATGATAAAAACATGACACGTTCTTCAAAGTTTTACAAAGAGTACAACTCCTTATTATTCATTTTTATGTAACTACTTAACAGAAAGCAGAATTGTCCAAATTTAATAAATAACTAGAAAGATAATAGGAGAAAAAAATCCATAAAACATTTCTTTTTAATCAAATACGCAAGTAGACATCTGGTAGAAAATGGCAAAGTCTGTAAAATGCTAAAAATATGGCGGAGACAGCTTTAAACAACTTCACTGTCCAATGCATCATATTATATGATATTATACGCATTTAAAAAACCTAAATGTGTTCATGAATCACAAGATAAACATTACTTCCGTGAGATTGATGTCAATCGACATAAGAAAGAGGAAAATAACTAGGGAAGCCAACACCGCATAGGTTTTAAAAGCAAGGAAAATGATGATAAGAACGATAAGAACAAATGAAAAAACAAATCCAAGAAACAGAATTCAAGTGGAAAATATTGTTACAACAGTTCCATAAGATTTATTCCATATAGAAAAAGTCACTTCACAAAAAAGAAGTATTAAAAATCTAGAACGTTCGAGATGTCATCGAAATATCCCGAAATGTTGCATAAGTTCTGGAACGTCAGAAAATGTATAAAATAAGAAGAATATCACCAAATACATAAAAGGACAAGAGAAGACACTTAAATGTACAATGAAATACAGAAACTGATGAACAATGAGCACAAAATACTAATAACGAGTAGTAATAATAAAGTGAGCAAAGAAATATGGTAAGTAAAGGGTGTTTTTTATAGATGTATAGAACTTTGAAATGGAATAAAACAAAGATGGCTTTTATAAATTAACATGAAATTGACTTTATTCGAAGGATAATCTTTTGGCATTATAATTTAAATATGATTTCTGGTATATGACCGTCATGGTTGGCTCTGACGTAGTCTAATCTGGAGGTACAATTTTCGATCACTTTTTCCAATATTTGTTGCCTATATCGGCAAGAACGCGGCAAATGTTGTCCTTTAAGTGGTTAATCGGTTCATACTTATCGGGGTAGCCTAGCACCTTCACATATCCCCACATAAAATGGACTATAAGTGTAACTTATAGCAGTGTTAAATCGCACCATCTTGGAGACCAACTCACGGTCTGAAACGTGAAACTATGCGGTTACCAAAAGTTTCCTTCAATAAATAAATTGTGACACGAGTGTGACATGTTGCGCCGTCTTATTAAAACGACAGCTCCTGAACATCGTGGTTGTCCAACTGGGAAATGAAAAAGGCAGTAATCATGGACTTATAGCGGTCACCATTGACTGTAACGTTCTGGTCAGCACCGTTTTTGAAGTATGATCCAATGATTCTACCAGACCATAAAGCACACCAAAAAGTCAGTTTTTCTGAATGTAATGGTTTCTCAAGATACATTTAAGGATTAACTAACTCCAAATAGGGCAGTTTTTTTTGTTGACGTAGTCATTCAACCAAAAATGAGCTTCATCGCTAAACAAAATTTGCTTATGAAAATCGGAGTCAACGGCAATCTCGTTTTGGACCCACTCACCGAATCTACGAATCTACGCCTTGCTAGGATGATGTACCTTCAATTCTTACATGAGTTGGATTTTATAAGCACGCGAAGTAAAATCTTTCCGCAAAATCTTCCATTAAGTCGATGTACACGATGGCAGATAGACTGATTCGGGTTTTCCTGTATGCTACGCTCTATAACAGCGACAACTTCTTCTGTGCGCACTGTACGACGTGTCTGTGGATGCATATTATCATTTAGAGTAAACGTGATGCGAAAACGTTCCATGGTTAATCGAATTACTTGCTCTAATGTACTATTATTATGACCATAAAATGGACGTAGTGCGCTATACGAATTTCGAATAGAACCAGCATTCAGGCGTCAAGTCTATTGACGCCATGTCAAACAAAACTTAACATAAATCACTTGACAGCTGTCAAAATGGCCAACAGTTAAAAAAGTTTTACAAACTTACATTTCTATACCTCTAAAAAAACCACCCTTTACAAAATAAGTATAAAAGAGAAAAAGAGTAAAGAAAACCCCAGAATTGTAATAAAATGTTTAGAACAGCTGCTGTGTGATATAGAAACCTTCTGTTTTTCTGGAGTTCACTTCTTATCATTTGAGTTCACTCTATCAATAACAATTACAATTTAATAAATAGTTTCATAAACTATCTTCTTCTTTATAACGAAGATATGTAATAAACCAAATAAAATTTTTATGATTCAATTAATATAATGGATAATTAACAATAATAGTTCCTCATTGATAACTATGCATTGGACTTAAAAGAGCATTTGACCCCAATTGTAAGCAACACATTAAAGCTAATAGAAATAAAAATATCGTTACGTCAGCAGCATTATAAACACATTTCATTTTTTATTGTGAGCAAAAAATGAGAACAAAATCAGAAATAAGTTTTTAATTTATTATCTTGGGTGAGTTTAAAACTACATATTGCATTTTGTCTATAAAGTCCGAGATGTGTAATAGAGAGTGGTATCTCTATCTCCAATAAATAATGTAAAGTTGTTATTAAAACAAATTTTATTTTTGGTTACAAGGTTTAGGAAAGTCCGAGAGGGACTATAAGTGATACTATGAAATTGATAATTATGAACTTGTAGTCAAAGTGAGTCAAAATCAATACATACGAAACTGGTATTTCTAACTTTCTCAGAAAGCTAATAAGGCTGGAGTACCTGACTCATAGGTAATATTCGGTAATAAACTTAATCCAGTGAACTGAAATTAAGTTTAGTCCAATTTGGTGAAAAAGAAATTGAAAATACTAACTAAATAGATAAAAGAAACTCTAAGACTATTTGTACGATAAATTAGATAAAATAAAATCTAAGAATTTAATAAATTAGATAATAAATCAGATCATTTATATATCATTTTCTTTTTGTTCAATGTATCTCATCTTCTATCTACCTTTTGTTGTTTCCTACTGGCACTTGGTTGCTTATTTTGTTTTGTATTTCGCCTTCTTTCATTCTTTGCACACGTCCCATCCAACGCAGCCGTCCTATTTTAATGAATGCTGCGATATCCGGATACTGGTACATTTTGTATAGTTCAAAGTTGTATCTTCTTCGCCAAATTCCATTTGTGCCTTTGTATACGTTATATCAACAAAAAACAAAATTTGTTTCATTTATTAAAGTTTGTATACGTATCGTAAGAGTTTTCCTTCAAAGTTGCTAATAATCTTTCCTCACTTTTAGAAAGTGCCCAGGTTTCTGAACTATATGTGAGGACCGGTCTTATTAAGGTTTTGTATATTTGGCATTTTGTTTTTCTTGTGACGTTATCTTAGCTTAGTTGCGTAATTAAACCTTGGTAACATTAAATGTTTAGTTACGTCTTATAACAACGTTACAGAAAAAGTGTAAATATTCATTGGTGGCGAATATTCATTGCCAATAAATTTTATTGACAATGAATATTCGCCACCAATGAATATTTACACTTTTTCTGCAACGTTGTTATAAGACGTAACTAAAGATCCTAAGTAATTAAAATTTTTTACCACTTCAATGTTGTACGTATTCTCCTACTCTTAACTGTCCACTTGAGATAAAATCTCGAGATTGGTCTCAGAGTGTTGTCCATTTGAGAGCACTTGCGGTCTCGAGATGGACTTCAAAGACTCGCTGGTGACTTTAGTCACGAAACCAAAACAATTCTGTGTCGACTAGAGAGCTTCAAAAAATTGTGAGAGACGAATTTAGAAAATATTTCATGACAACTGCTAGTGAGATTGAATAGGTTCTTGACAAAAATAAAATTAATATACTGATCATGTTTGACGTAGTTTTTGTTGGTATGAAAGAAGGTACAATAAATTGCAATGCCGAGAAAAACTTCCGTTTGGTTTCATGTTTGTCGTCTGCACCATCACCACTATTCACTTTTTTATTTTCTGTATTTCATGTGACACCTCTGGAAAGTTTTATACCATAATCATTAGAACTGTATCGAGTTCAATTTAATATTTATAAAAATGATTATTATTATTAATCCAGATTTAGCCATACGGCTCACACTCCCTCTAAGGGGAAAATTCACTCATCCCAGATACCTACGGTATCAAAAGGATTGAGCTCTTGTGGGACTCTTTCCGTGTTATCGAGCCCTAGGTGACTTGGTATGCTGGAGTATCAGCCAAAAATTTTCGTACACATCTGGATGTTGAGAGTAGTACAGCTTTCTGTATGGTCTTGTAGAGATGTTCATTCAGACCTAGCTTTTTTATGTTTTCTAGGAGGTTCTTTGGAATGACTCCAGTAGTAGAGAGAATAATAGGTATTGTCTGGGTACTTTCCATTCTCCACTGTCTTCGTATTTGAATTTCCAGATCCCTGTACTAGGCAATTTTTTCGTTCTGTTTAACACGAAGATTATTGTTGTTGGGTATCGTCACATCAATTAATGTTGTTTTTCTCTTTAGTTAATTAACTAGTATGAGATCTGGTCTATTATGTGCCACTGTTTGGTCTGTTAGCACAGTGCGGTCCCAGTATAGCTTGTAGTTGTCATTCTCAAGTATACTCTCAGGAACGTATTGATAATATGAAAGATGGTTTGTTTGAAGAAGTCCCAGTTTGATAGCTATCTCTTGATGAATGACCTTTCCTACTAAGTCGTGCCGTTCCTTATATTCAGTTCCAGCAAATGCCTGACAGCAAGTAAGATGTTGGATGGTTTCCTGAGCTTGCCATCCATATCGGCATTTGTCATTTTGGACCTGAGGCTCTTTGACAATATATTTCAGGTAATTTTTGGTTGGTCTAACCTGATCCTGAATGATCAGTAGTGTTCTGGGATAGATAGCAGTTCTGTTTCAGGGAACATCTTTACTGATGTCAGCCAATACTTCGACGCTATATTGTCGACATGGTTATGACTGACCTCATTGGGATGTCGCCCGTGCAGAGGTTTACCCATCAGTTTTCAACCATTTCTGGTTCCCTCAGTTTGATCGGTGTTGTATCATCTACTGCACAAATCGCGCGATGTAGAGTAGATGACTCAGCTTGCATCTGAAATTAAGTTCTTAAATTAGTAATTTATTTTTCTAGTTGCTCACTTATATCCATAATTCCTCGTCCTCCTAAATACCGCGGTAATTTCGTTCTTTCTACTGCACTTCGAGGATGGTGTTTTGTGCATTTGTGAGGTGTGTTCATTCTTTTCGCTGAAGATTTTCTATATCCGTTTTTGTCCACTTAACAATACCAAATGAGTAGCTAAGCGCGGAACATGCGTAGGTGTTTAGTGCCTTAAACAAATTTTTACTGTTAAGGTGTGAACGAAGCAGCTGTTTTACCCTTCGTATAAACTCAATAGTTATCTCAGTTTTCATTTGCTTATGATCAATCTTCCGCGCTTGCTTTATTCCGAGGTATTTATACATATCATTTTCACCCATGGCTTCGATGTTCTGGCCGTTTTGCATATCGAATCCGTCGGGCTGAACCTTTCCTTTGATTATATTTAAGAAACGGCACTTGTCAAGACCGAAGTGCATACTAATATCATTAGAGAAATTTTCTACTGTTTTTAGCATCTGATCCAGGTGGCTTCGAGTGAACGCTAATAGTTTTAAATCATCCATATACAAGAGATGCTTAAGCTTTGCAACAACAGTAGTGTTATTTTTGATACTAAAACCTGTGCCAGTTGAGTTCAGTATCTGGGATAGGGGGTTCATCGCTAGACAAAACCAGAGAGGGCTCAACGAATCTCCTTGAAATAGGCCCCGGTTGATTGCAATATTTTCAGTTTCGATATTGTTTTCACCAGGTATTTTGAGGTGAATTTTTGTCTTCCAATCTGACATTATATGTTTTAAAAAGGTGACTATGTTATCATCGACTTTATATATTTTTAATATATCTATAAGCCATTCACGTGTCACTAAATCAAACGCTTTCTTGTAGTCGATGAAAGCAGTAAAGAGATTCCGTTTTTTGCTATATGCTTGGTTAGAAATGACAGAGTCGATGATAAGTTGTTCTTTGCAGCCCATGGAACCCTTAGCGCATCCTTTCTGTTGAGGCTCTATGATATTGTTTAGGGCACAGTGTTGGTTGATACGCGGGGCTACACAGGATGTGACCAACTTATACAGAGTTGGAAGACAAGTAATTGGGCGCTACTTGGTTGGATCTTGGGTGTTATTTTGATCTTTGGGAATTAAATAAGTTGTTCCCTGGGTTAGGAAAGATGGTATTTCCTGCGGATTAGAAATAGTGTGATTCATTATTGCTGATAAGCACTCATGAATACTCCAGAACTTTTTAAGCCAGAAGTTCTGATCACCATCTGGTCCAGGAGATTTACAGTTATGAAGCTCTTTGATAATATTTGAAACTTCTTTACTAGTGAAGGGTTCGTAGGGAGCAGTAACGTAGTGTTGGCAGTTGTGCGCCGTATCTTCGATCCATCCAGCATTGGTGTTAGGAGCAGCTGGTGTGGAAAGTTGATTTGCCCAAAACTCATGGATTTCTTCTTGGCTTGGGTAAGATTTATTGGCACTTTCTGCAGTAGAATTGAGTTTCCGATAGAACGCCTTCTCGGCATTTTCAAAAAGCGTATTGCCAGATTTTCGTTTGTTACTAATTTTGTATCTCCTTAGTCGGCCTAAGTAAACGGAAAGATTGTGTTTTAATGTATCACAATTTGTAATAGCACATCTAGTTTCTTACAAGAGTTTACTCTTGGTAGCGGTGGTCTGCTAAGTGGGTTTGTTCCATTAAACTCTTGTAAGGCGCGTGCCATTTCGTTAACTAGGCCATCGCGCCACTTGTTGTCATGCTGTGTATTATCAGGTTGAGTTTCTTGTTCTTGTATGACAACCTCAGGAATTGGATCTTGTATTTCATTAAGGGCTTGATTTCCAACTACCTCTTGATTGTGAATCTCCCGTTCGACTTCGCTTCTGATGGTATTGCGTCTAGTCTCTGGGATGAGATCATTTCTGATAATTACCCGGTATTGATGTGCTACTCGTTGTTCAGATACTTGCATTTCTGGGTACTCTCTGTAAAATTCGGTAAACAGATTTTGTCGATAGCCGATCGTTTCTTGACCGAGGTTTGTCACCTTCTATTGTTGTTGTTTGGTTCGCTTGTGGTTGTTGTTCTTATTGGGCTGTAGCTGATTGTATGACAGGGGCCCGCCTCCTCAACACCCTGCCACCGACGTCCCGCATGCTGTCACGTCCAGTGCCGGCTCCAGACGTGCCCTGGCGATCCCCAGGCAGCGACCCGAAACATAAATTATTATACTCCATTATTATGGGTGTTCATTTTATACCTACTGCCAGGTGTCAGTTTTTGTTCCACGGCAGGAATCCCTGCTACCCTCTGGGTATTTGCGCTACGAATACTCAGAGAGCATCCCCCATTCGCAGGGGGCCGCGCCTGATAGAAATAGATAGAAGATTAGTATTAATTATTATTAGGTATTATTATTAAAAATTAAAATATAATTATTATTATACATTATTAAAATTATTTAATTATTATTTATTAATAATGTTACGATAAATATCATGGCCTATAAAACTGTGGATATATTATGACTAATTCTTTTCTATTCTAGTTATTTCGGCGCTCAGTTGAAAGACCTGTTGACCTGAATTTTGATGAGTCACCCACGACTGAGCAACCTTCTGGGCTCTTCGATGGGGTTTCGAAGCAATTCTCGAATAACGGGATTTTATAGTTAAAGATGGAATTCTGTTGTACAGGAACAGTGAGTTTTTGAAGATCGCGCCGCGTTTTAAAATGTAACGAACGTATTATCATAAATTATATAATTATCAGTGTAAGATAAATTAGTAATAAAGACTTTAATAATTGTAAGTGTTATAAATAGAACCTTTAATAATAAATAAAAACAATAAATTAGACTTATAATAATATAAAAATAATTATAATAAACATAATAAAGTACATACCTGATTCCTTAAATTGTGTAACTGTATTTGTATTTCGTTATTATATTTGTTTTATTAAATTTTATTTAAAAAACTATCACGCAAACTCATTTTTTTGCGATTTATGTATAACTTATGGCTAACATTCCCCAATAATTTTTTTCTTCTTAAAAACTAAGTGTCTATTTGGGACAAAATAGTCTGGACAGCAGGCTCGAGACTGCACCCACAAATGTAAGTAGACCTGAGAGAACTCTCAGAGACAAGTTGTGACTTGTTGCCGAGACTGTGCTTGTCACAAGTGGACATGCTTTTTTCTGTACTCGAGATCTAATCTCCCGGTCTTCTGTCTGTGTCAGAATAGCTGAGACTAGTCTCAGTTTGGTGTTTAGTGGAAAAGTAAATATTGACTTGATAAAAAATGATTGCGCGACATTGGTCCGATAATGAAATTTTGCAATTAATATCTCTTTACGAAGGAAAAGAATTCTTATTGAATGTTAACCACAAGTTATACAGAAATCGCAAAAAAATGAGTTTACATGATGAAGAAAAACAAAGAAGAGACCAATTATTCATTCTCCTCCTATTAATTTGGAAAACGGCACCTGGGCTAAAAATAAAACAGATCATTTAGAAAGCACGTTCAAAACCAACGTCACTGAGATAGGAAAAACGTCCATGGGAAGAACCATTCCAAACCGAAAAAAGAATAACGTTGACATCATTTAGAGAAGAATCAACAAAAATAAAAGAGACTATAAATCCTAAGAAAGCTCCAGGATATGATCTCAGGAGAACTATTAAAAAATCTACCAAGAAAAGCCATAGTTAAGCTGACACACCTAATAAATGCTGCTTTTAGATTGAGATATGTTCCCAGCCCCTGGAAAGTAGCCGAAGTCATTATAATCGCCAAACCAGGTAAACCTGCTAATGAAGTGACATCCTATTGACCAATATCACTCCTTCCGGATGACAAAACTATTTGAAAAACTTCTATTGAAAAGATTAAAACCAATAATAGAAAGAAAAAATCTTATACCAAATCATCAATATGGTTACAGAAATAAACATTTCACTATAGATCAAGTTCACAGAATAACGAATATAATATAAAAAACATTAGAAGAAAAGAAAATCTGCTCTACAAACTTCTTGGACGTAGCACAGGCGTTTGATAAAGTCTGGCATTAGGGTTTAAAGAACGTTCATGCCTAAACAGTATTCAGAAATCTTGACATCATACATTGCAAATAGATATTTCAGAGTAAAATAAGAAGAAGTGTACACCGATTTAAGGGAGATCAAAGCTGGCGTGCTACAAGGGAGTGTATTAGGTATAGTCATGGACCTATTGTATACGTGTGACATTCCAAAGCTAGAACCAAATACTATTGCCACCTTCGCGGATAATACAGCTATACTAGCGATAGGAGACACTAGTGAAGAAACGACTGATAAATTGCAACTATCAGTAAATATAATACATACCTGGACCAGAAAATGGTGAATAAAATTAAATGAGACTAAATCTGCACACATTAACTTTACAAATAAAAAAATAGAAAATTTCTCAGTTAGAATGAATGATACCCAAGTTCCTTATGCAACATCAGCAAAATACTTGGGCATCACCCTAAACGCGAGGCTGCGCTGGAAAGTCCATGTCAAAAAGAAAAGAGGGGAGCTTGAAATTAGTTATATGAAATTGTATCGGCTGATTGGAAAAAATACATTATCCATTCACAATTATTCATCCATTTACAAGCAAATACTGAGGCCACTATGGGCATATAGGTGCCAACACTGGAGCTGTAGTACCGCTAGTAATATACATATTATCCAGAGATTTCAAAACAAAGTACTAAGGAACATTGTTGGTGTTTCTTGGTATATCCGTAACATCAACCTCCACCAGGGCCTGGGTATGGAAACTGTGAGTCGAGTAACCAAGAGAACAGCAGCAAGTCACGAGCAGAGGCTGCATAGTCATGTGAATGTCGGGGCAATCCAGCTTCTTGACAACACTGAACTAAAGAAAAGACTCATCAGGACAAAACAATTTGAGTTCATGTAAAAGTGTAACAGTTTAGTGTAAAAAGCACTTAGAGTATAGTGCTGTAAACCCTTAGGTTTAAGTATTTGCTGTTTATTAAGTTAGGTCTGAAAATAACTGATAATTGGTCATTTGTGACCAGATAGCAGTATACAAACACCGTACAGGTGTTATACAAAAAATATGATGAGTTTGCCACAAAATTTAATATTTGTGATTGTGATGCAAACGAAATAAAAAGAAAGTTACACAATTTAAGGAATCAGATATGTACTTTATCAAATTCATTATTAAATAATATGTACATAATTTTAATAATTTATAATAATAATTATATTTTAATTTATAATAATAGTAATAATAATAATTTGTATAATAATTATTAAATTGAACTGCTTAGAGTTCTAATCATGGTATTTAAAATTTTCCAGTTGTCAAAAAGTGAAGAATGGAGATAGTGCAGACGACAAATTTCTCTGCGTTGCATTTATTGAACCCTCTTCAAGTCAATTCATCGATCTGTCAATTTTCTCACCCATTTCTTTTTTTTTACCTTTTTTTTTGGTTTTTTCACAATCGTATACGCAATTATAAAAGCTAGTGCTTGACGCGAATCCATTTTGAAGAATGAAAATATTTATGTGCGGAATGAAGTCACATAGTAGACTGTGTATTGACTTCCTAGTCGACACGGAATTACCTTGGTCTCGAGACTTAAGTCACTAGTGAGTCTCCGATGTCCATATCGAGATCGCAAGTGATCTGAAATGAACACCCTGAGACCAATCTCGAGATGTTCTCTCGAGATTATATCTCTAGTGAACAGTTACCTCAGAAAAATTAATTGCAAAATATTATTATCAGTTCATTGTTACGCACTTATTTTTTAGCAAGTCAATATTTACTTTTTTACTAAACACCAAAGTGAGACTAGTTCCAGCTCTTCTGGCATAGACAGAAGACTGAAAATTAGATCTCAAGTATAGAAATAGTCAGAGCTTGTCTCTGATAATTCTCCCAGGCCCATATAAATTTATCTCGAGTGCAGTCTCGAGACTGCTCTAGAGACTATTTTGTCTCAAATAGACACTTTTGTATAGCTGCTATTTATTTGAATGCCCCTATCGTTTCTCTTTTTGACCTTGTGATTATGTCGACGTCATCTGCAAACGCTAATATTTGTACACTTTGTGCACTTATTATTTTTTCGAGCATGATGTTGAACAAGATGCATGATAGGGCGTCTCCCTGGCGTAGTCCCCTTTTCACATCTATTGTCTCCGTAAAGTAATTCGTTGTGTATCCAGATTTTACTTTTAAGTTAAAACTTTTAGAGTTTCTTTTATCACATCTATTAGTAGTTGTGTTGGTATATTAAATTATTTCATTGTTTGTATTAAGAATTCTTGGTTTATATTATCATATATGCGCTTTTGAAGTCTATGAAGAGATGAGGTGTGTTCATGTTATATTCACTTGTTTTTTAGAGGATCGTATAAAAAATATCTGGTCTATTGTTGACTTGTCTGCAGAAACTGCATTAGTATTTTCCAACTATTTATTCATCGTTGGTCTAAGCTTTCCATAAATGACGTTTTTTATGTAATGATACAATAATACCGCTACTCCACGCCGCTGGTAACTGCTTATTCAACATATCTTTGTAATCAGCTCATGTATTTTTTTAGTAATGCTTGTCCTCCTTCCTTCAGTAGCTACAATGCTATTTGATCCGATCCCGGTGATTTATTATTCCTTAATTTGTCTACTGCTGTTCTTATTTAGGCTATTGTTGGTGGACACTTTTTCTGTTGTCGGCTTGGTGTAATGGTATATAAGGGTTCTCCTCCCTCAAATCTCATTCAAGCTTTTCTTTAAAATGTTCTATCCATATTCTTAGTATTTCTTGTTGTTTTGTCAATATATTACCCCCTTTATCTTTACACATCCTTGTTCCCGGTTTGAATTATTTTCTGCATTTGCTTTCCTTTTCAGTTTCTGGTGAAACTTTCTTGTCTCTCTTGGCTTATTTATTTCTTGTAGTTCTTGAAGTCCTTTGTTCATATTTTCCCTCTTCGTTTTTCGAAGTTCTTTTTGTTCTTTTCTTCTTTACGTAGTTGTTTATATTTCTCCTCTACTTGTTGGGTTCTCTGTTGTATCAGTAAATATGCTCTGTTTTTTTTGTTAAAATCTGATATTCCTTGTCAAACAAATCATTCCTTATCCAATCTTCTGTTTTGGTTACCTTCCATACCTAGTACTACTTCAGCTGCTTCTTTTATGATGCACTCTTCCCACTCTTCCTTTATGTTTTCATGTTTGAGTCTGTTTTGTAGTTTAACGTTTATATATTTTTATAATCTCTATATTTGTTGGTATCTTTGAGTCCTTCTACATTGTATCGTTGGTATTTAAAACCTATTTCCTTTTTGATGTTTTAAAGTCTCGCCCTTACTCTACTTTCGACAAGGTAGTGAAGAGAATCAGCATTTGCTCCTCTCCAGGTGCGAACGTTTACTATATTCGATTGGTGCCTTGAGTTTGCAATAACAGCATGATCGATCATATTTACTGTCAACTCTTCCTGAGGATTTCCAGGTGTCTTTGTGTATGAAACAGTTTAATGAAATATAAACAATATGTGAATAGCCAAACAGTTGAAGTTGAAACGAAGGTGGAACGGCCAAAATTAATAATTTATATATACTTGTTATTGAGATTTTTAGTCTATGTAAATGTTTTAAGACAAAGAGACGCTGCAGCCCGACAGCTCAAAACTGAGTTATAAATGTCAGTGTAGAGGTTAGTTTAAAAATTAACCCATAGCTGGACTATTAATTAGCTGTTTTTAACAAAATTTAAGTAAAAAATATAACGTAACTTATAAAAGTAATAATCTTTTAAAGATTGACTAAAACTTATTAATTATCTGATTGACATTGGAAATCGTTAAACTCCGTAGCACAAGAAATCATTCGAACACAAAAAGAATCGCTTCATAATACACTTCACTAAAAAAATAATTCATTTACAGATAATTTTGAAATTTTAAACATTAAAATAGATCCTTTATATTATAAATAAAAAAACAATAACAGACATAATTCTAAACGTACAACTTGAGGTAAATAATAATTCTCCTTCAAAATATATTCCCAATATACCAACTACTATCATTATTACAGTCGTATGCATATTAAATCCAACAATTCGATAGCTGAGATCACTCGTTAATTCAATTGATTCAAAACAACCTTCAAACATATACGTGGCTAAAAATTCTTTAGGTTTTGATTCTGCTGTTTATTTTAAATAAGTAATAATCTTCAAATTATATGATCAATTAAAATAATTAAACAAAAGAGTTATCTTACTAATATGATAACTTCAGGTGATGAAGAGACTAAGGCAAATAATAAATTTCAAAAACACGAGATCAACCTTGAACTAATTCTTTTTAATTTCCTATATAACAGAACCTTAACATTTTTAATCACACATTTTATAGAAGCGAATAAGTTTGTTATTGTGAATAATTAGAGGTAACATTTTACGACGTCCTAATGGGAATTAACCATATTTTATACGTTTCGATTTCTTCGAAAATTACGTTCGTACTTCGTTCTCAAAATACAAATTAAATAGTAAATAAAACAAATTTTTATAAGTGATCAAATTTATTTTTGAGTTTGGTATTACACACACAACTTATATGCTAAATTGATAAAAAACTTTTACAAAAAGCTACAAAAATTCATTATTTTTTAGAAAACTGTGAAGATGTAATAACAAATGAAACTGGGGCTGAGCTTCTCAACGTTGTGCACCTGGTAGAATATAATACAGATCAACAGGAGTTAGCAAAAGAAACTGAATGGATTAGGGTGAAACATAGAAATGATAAGAAGAGAAAATTGGATACATCGCTGTCACCTGTACAAAACAATACGGAAACCAAAAATGTCATTATTAATAAAAAAAACTACCACCAGGTAAAATAGTGGAGAATGTGAAAAATATGATGAAATCCATCAAGGAAATAACTCACAGAATAAACTTTCCACGAAACGACAAGGAGGCAACCAAATTAATGACTGAAAATAGTTTTCAGTGGTACACCTATGAGAATAAACAAGCAGATCCATCAAAGCCATAACTAAAAGATTACATCGCACCTGCCAACCAAAAAATATTACCTGTGATCTTCAGGCAAGAGGATACACAGCCCTTCGGCCATCCAAAGAGGAGAAGCGAACAAACTCAAATGGAAATCCAAGAAGCCGTCTACTTTCTTCTAACATGCGAGCATGAAGACGATATAAGCAAAGTGTTAAAAATTAAAAATATTTTGGTAAGTGCAGTAGAAATGGAGCTGATGAAAACAGCAAAACTAGTTCCTCAGTGAAAGTGGTGCCAGGATTTTGGACTTACTCAAGCCTACTGTGCAAGAGAGACTACAATAAAGATTACAAGGTACGCTTTGCTGCGATTGGACATAATAGTCATCTGATTTTGATGAATTTTGTGAGGATATAGATTTGTCTGTTTGGCGGTTTTATACCAACATCTAATCTCGTGTTTTGAAATAAATGATTTTGTAGTGAATTAGCAGGTATGCGGTCCTTGAATATTTGTAAATAAAACTGCTTTTTTTCTTTACATCTCTATATTTCGCTAATTGTTTATTAGATTCATCAGGATAAACTACAATATAATTCTAAATAAAATTAATAAAAACGATGTTGGGTATTCAAAATGGTTCCCAGTTTTTAAATGGTGGTTAACTACCGCATACGTATTTTCCATTTTTATACAGTCACTTTTGTGTTGTGTTATTCTCTGTTTGAGCCATTGTGAAGTTTGACCGACATAACAACTTTTATAAAGGGTTGGAGTCTTGTATTTTACTTTTAAAAACCATTATCCGTTTTCTAATACATTATATTTAACAATTTTTATATTAGTAAATTGTTTAAATATTCTAGACACAGAAGGGGTTAAACGCTTTATCAATGGCAGATTTTTTTATATTGAATTGGCTGTACTGTTCCGATATCAGCTGGGTCGTCACAAATGTCCGAGTTAATACTAGTTGTTTCTGTTTCTGTTTATAAACTTTTCATCACTAATATGACTTACTATATTTTTTATTGCAATGACTGTATTAAAATTTTGATAAGTTATTCATTAAACATTCACCCCGAGTCTGTCACAGCGGTATATCTAGATACCACAGGCAACTTTACATTCTCCGCTAAACCTTGTAGTGCTCTATTAGCAACAATTAAAATAACTATTCAATCAAAATCAGGACATATGATAACAGTTAAGGCACTTCTCGATAATGCTAGTCAAAGCAGCTTTATTACAAGGAATCTTTTCAAAAAAATTAGCTATAAAATCATGCAATAGAATTAACATGTCTTGCATGACTTGATAGAATAACTACCCCACCACTGCGGACGCATATACCCCTGGAATTGCTTGAAATACCACAAAACATTTCCTTAGCCAACAATGAGTTTTTTTCAACTTCAAGTATTGACATTTTAATAGGCGCTGACAAATACTATGATGAACTCATTACCGATGACATCGTAAAATTAAGAAAAAATCTCCCTGTACTTCAAAACAACTTTTTTGGTTGGATTGTCGCAGGTAGTGCACCTCATAATCATCTACAAAATAAAAGAGTATCCTTATTTACTCAAACTTCTAATGTTATCTCCGAAAACACTTCTTCCCTTAACTCGCTTCTTTCCAAATACTGGGAAATAGAGGAAATGCCCACTAAAAAACTTCTCACCCCGACTGAAGAAATTGCTAAACTTGACTTGAAGAAAAACTTTAAAATTTTAGAAAACGGACAATTAAGGGAAAGAAATTCCAATTAAATCACTCTCTATTTCTTGAATACAAAAGGTTTATTTATGAATACGTTACACTTAATCACGCACGATATATCCCAGTTACACTATACAATAACTTAACCGAACACAAATATTTTTTGCCCTATCATTGCGTGATAAAAGAAAGCAGTACTAGCACTCCATTATGCGTTGTTTTTTATGGATTCTGTAAATCCTCTTCTGGAACCTCTATAAATAACATCATGCTCTCAGGTCCATAAGTACAACCTGATTTTTTTGACATTCTTTGCCGTTTTAACGTACGGCCTCATATCTTCAAGTTCCTTATCTACTCGAGCTATAAAAGAGCTTGCATCCACTAATATACAAAAATACCCACTCGCTTGTGAAACCTTACTTACACAAATTGACGTAGACGACATCCTCTGGGGTACCGAAACTGAAACTGACCTAGAAACCACATATCACAAATTAAATACTGGGTATTTAACTCACAAATGGGTTTCCAATTGAACTGAAAAATATTATAACAATGATTAACCCACTTCATAAGATATCCAAATCGAAAATGCCTCTAATAAATGTATGACCCATTAGGGTTGATAACGCCTGTGATTATACATGGAAAGTTATGCATGTATAAAGAAACTTTTCCTCGAACGAATGGACTAGGACGATATCTTGTCTCTGTCTTTGGAAAAAGAATGGACAACCTTTATAAATAATATACTTCACTTAAAATCCTTAAAAATCCCACGCTGTCCGTTTCTTATAAGAAAATCACACACACATACAAAATCAGGGCTTTGCTAACAGCAGCGAAAGGGCTTATGCAGCATGCATTTACTTTCGTACTGTATACTCTGATAACACAGCTTCCTGCATACTGGTTACAGGAAAATCTCGTGTAAGCCCTATCAGGACAAACTACCCTACCTAGACTTGAACTCTGTGCCATGTTACTCCTCTCAAAACTCACCCAAAGAACCATATCAATATATGAAAACAAACTGTCATTCTTTAGTGTCAATTTGTGCAGCGATTCAAGGATAGCACTATCGAGGATTCAATCTCACGCATCTCGCTGGAATACCCTTATTTCCTGTATCGAGTTGCTCAAATCGCTGAATTGACAAATGCTGCTCACTCCCCATCTCGAGGATTACTAGCGCAAAACATTTTAAAATTAGATTTATGGTGGTCAGGTCCTTTATTTCTGCAAGACTCCAATCTAAATCTCGCTCATTTGAATGAAAAAATTTATGAATGCTACATACCAGAAGAGAGAAAAATCTCACTTCTTACCACTAAACCTACCGAAGAAAATTTTTGGCATAAAATATTCCTAAGATTTTCTAAATTTTCTAGACTAGTGCACGCAATAGCATATGTTCACAGATTTATTCACAATTCGAGATTTCCCACTAAAACCCTTACTGGTCTGTAGATGAACTCCAAATGTCCACTAACTCAATTTGTAAAATTGTTCAACACCAACACTTCAGTTCAGAAATCTCTGAACTCTAAAATTGCAAATCACTATCTAACAAAAACATGATATCACTTATGTGTCCGCTTAATGGAAACACACCAAAAGTCGAAGGAATAATCTGAAGTAATTATACCTAATTACTTGTACCCTGCCGAAATATTTATCCAGCTACACTTGGACGGTGTTAGACACCGGACACTTCCCGTTTCCAGTGAGTGTTCGATATCATTTCTAGACACAGCATTAATAAAAACTGAATAAAATAAAATAATGATAGATTGGTATCAAAAGCCAACACAATCTAGAAGATATTTAAACTATTTTTCAAATCGACCTACTCATCAAAAGTTTAATACAGTAACACTGCAATGAAAAATCTGGCAAGGCATGTTAGTGAGGAAAAGTTCGTGAACAGAAACTTAAACTTGCTATCAAACATCTTTGAGAATAATGGATACCCAAAACATATCTTAAAAAACTGATATTTAACTCGGACATTTTTTTGCTAAATCTCAAAACATTGTATCTAACAATCAGAACATTTATTATCATTCACTACCTTTTATACCATCATTAACACTTAAATTAATACAAACACTAAAGGTTATTGACAATATAAAAATAGCAACAAAGAACATCAAAACTATTTCATCTTTATATTCCAAAACTAAATATCCTATAGACAAATTAGAAAAAACAAATGTAGTATACAGCATTATTTGTACTCAGTGTGAAGCTGAGTATGTTGGTGAGACGGGAAGAAATCTTTCAAATCGCATTATTTCTCACAAAAGTGATTGCAGAATTAAAAAACCATCTTGTGCTTTGGCAGAGGATGGATTTTGATAACATTAAAATTTTATGTAGTGAAAGTAATAAATTCAAAACGACTTTTTTTGGAAATGATTTGTATTAGCAAAAGTGATAATAATTTAAACAAAAGATCAGAAATTCAAAATTTATGCAAAATTTATAATTATATTATTTCTTTATAATTTATATATGAAACTTGTAAAATATCACATTTTGATTTAACTTTCCATATATCTGTTACATTTTTTCAGACATCTATTAATTGGGAATAAATCTTCTTTTTTTTTGTTACTAAACTAAAAAGAATTTTTAAACAAAATTTTATTTTTGGCAATATAATTGTCAAAAATAAAAATTTTAAGTTACAATAGCGACCAATTACAAATAAGCCTCAATGTCATAAATGCCAACTTAAAATTTTTATTTTTGACAATTAGTAACAAAAAAAAAGAAGATTTATTCCCAATTAATAGATGTCTGAAAAAATGTAACAGATATATGGAAAGTTAAATCAAAATGTGATATTTTACAAGTTTCATATATAAATTATAAAGAAATAATATAATTATAAATTTTGCATAGATTTTGAATTTCTGATCTTTTGTTTAAATTATTATCACTTTTGCTAATACAAACCATTTCCAAAAAAGTCCTTTTAAATTTATTACTTTCACTACATAAAATTTTAATGTTATCAAAATCCATCCTCTGCCAAAGCACAAGATGGTTTTTTAATTCTGCAATCACTTTTGTGAGAAATAATGCGATTTGAAAGATTTCTTCCGGTCTCACCAACATACTCAGCTTCACACTGAGTACAAATAATGCTGTATACTACATTTTTTTTTTTCTAATTTGTCTATAGGATATTTAGTTTTGGAATATAAAGATGAAATAGTTTTGATGTTCTTTGTTGCTATTTTTATATTGTCAATAACCTTTAGTGTTTGTATTAATTTAAGTGTTAATGATGGTATAAAAGGTAGTGAATGATAATAGATGTTCTGATTGTTAGATACAATGTTTTGAGATTTAGCAAAAAAATGTCCGAGTTAAATATCAGTTTTTTGAAGATATGTTTTGGGTATCCATTATTCTCAAAGATGTTTGATAGCAAGTTTAAGTTTCTGTTCACGAACTTTTCCTCACTAACATGCCTTGCCTCATTTTTCATTGCAGTGTTACTGTATTAAACTTTTGATGAGTATTGTCAATATATTGTCAATAACCTTTAGTGTTTGTATTAATTTAAGTGTTAATGATGGTATAAAAGGTAGTGAATGATAATAGATGTTCTGATTGTTAGATACAATGTTTTGAGATTTAGCAAAAAAATGTCCGAGTTAAATATCAGTTTTTTGAAGATATGTTTTGGGTATCCATTATTCTCAAAGATGTTTGATAGCAAGTTTAAGTTTCTGTTCACGAACTTTTCCTCACTAACATGCCTTGCCTCATTTTTCATTGCAGTGTTACTGTATTAAACTTTTGATGAGTAGGTCGATTTGAAAAATAGATTAAATATCTTCTAGATTGTGTTGGCTTTTGATACCAATCTATCATTATTTTATTTTATTCAGTTTTTATTAATGCTGTGTCTAGAAATGATATCGAACACTCACTGGAAACGGGAAGTGCCCGGTGTCTAACACCGTCCAAGTGTAGCTGGATAAATATTTCGGCAGGGTACAAGTAATTAGGTATAATTACTTCAGATTATTCCTTCGACTTTTGGTGTGTTTCCATTAAGCGGTGGTTCTTTTTGTTGTGTGGATTTAAATAAACTATGATAACTATAATAATATAATTTTCGTAATTTTCCCAAGGCCATTTAAGTGCCAAAATCTTTGTCTGACGTTGGAAAGTAAGGCTTGTGGTCCGACATGTCTAAGTCTAGTATGTTCGTGTGAAAGCAATACAGTGACTACATGTGATTTAGAGGGAAGTAAAATAATGTGTTTGTGATATTCTAGAATGTCTGAATTTTTTAAGCGTCCAGCGACACATAAAAACCAGAGTGATTCATGAATGGGCTAAGTGAGATCATGTTTTTGTTAGATAGTGATTTGCAATTTTAGAGTTCAGAGATTTCTGAACTGAAGTGTTGGTGTTGAACAATTTTACAAATTGAGTTAGTGGACATTTGGGGTTCATCTACAGACCAGTAAGGGTTTTAGTGGGAAATCTCGAATTGTGAATAAATCTGTGAACATATGCTATTGCGTGCACTAGTCTAGAAAATTTAGAAAATCTTAGGAATATTTTATGAGAAAAATTTTCTTCGGTAGGTTTAGTGGTAAGAAGTGAGATTTTTTTCTCTTCTGGTATGTAGCATTCATAAATTTTTTCATTAAAATGAGCGAGATTTAGATTGGGGTCTTGCAGAAATAAAGGACCTGACCACCATAAATCTAATTTTAAAATGTTTTGCGCTAGTAGTCCTCGAGATGGGGAGTGAGCAGCATTTTCTGCAGATTTTATGTGGCGCCAGTGAAAAGCATTTGTCAATTCAGCGATTTGAGCAACTCGATACAGGAAATAAGGGTATTCCAGCGAGATGCGTGAGATTGAATCCTCGATAGTGCTGTCCTTGAATCGCTGCACAAATTGACACTAAAGAATGACAGTTTGTTTTCATATATTGATATGGTTCTTTGGGTGAGTTTTGAGAGGAGTAACATGGCACAGAGTTCAAGTCTAGGTAGGGTAGTTTGTCCTGATAGGGCTTACACGAGATTTTCCTGTAACCAGTATGCAGGAAGCTGTGTTATCAGAGTATACAGTACGAAAGTAAATGCATGCTGCATAAGCCTTTCGCTGCTGTCAGCAAAGCACTGATTTTGTATGTGTGTGTGATTTTCTTATAAGAAACGGACAGCGTGGGATTTTTAAGGATTTTAAGTGAAGAATATTATTTATAAAGGTTGTCCATTCTTTTTCCAAAGACAGAGACAAGATATCGTCCTAGTCCATTCGTTCGAGGAAAAGTTTCTTTATACATGCATAACTTTCCATGTATAATCACAGGAGTTTTCAACCCTAATGGGTCATACATTTATTAGAGGCATTTCCGATTTGGATATCTTATGAAGTGGGTTAATCATTGTTATAATATTTTTCAGTTCAATTGGAAACCCATTTGTGAGTTAAATACCCAGTATTTAATTTGTGATATGTGGTTTCTAGGTCAGTTTCAGTTTCGGTACCCCAGAGGATGTCGTCTACGTCAATTTGTGTAAGTAAGGTTTCACAAGCGATTGGGTATTTTTGTATATTAGTCGATGCAAGCTCTTTTATAGCCCGAGTAGATAAGAAACTTGAAGATATGAGGCCGTACGTTAAAACGGCAAAGAATGTCAAAAAAATCAGGTTGTACTTATGGACCTGAGAGCATGATGTTATTTATAGAGGTTCCAGAAGAGGATTAACAGGATCCATAAAAAACAACGCATAATGGAGTGCTAGTACTGCTTTCTTTTATCACGCAATGATAGGGCAAAAAATATTTGTGTTCGGTTAAGTTATTGTATAGTGTAACTGGGATATATCGTGCGTGATTAAGTGTAACGTATTCATAAATAAACCTTTTGTATTCAAGAAATAGAGAGTGATTTAATTGGAATTTCTTTCCCTTAATTGTCCGTTTTCTAAAATTTTAAAGTTTTTCTTCAAGTCAAGTTTAGCAATTTCTTCAGTCGGGGTGAGAAGTTTTTTAGTGGGCATTTCATCTATTTCCCAGTATTTGGAAAGAAGCGAGTTAAGGGAAGAAGTGTTTTCGGAGATAACATTAGAAGTTTGAGTAAATAAGGATACTCTTTTATTTTGTAGATGATTATGAGGTGCACTACCTGCGACAATCCAACCAAAAAAGTTGTTTTGAAGTACAGGGAGATTTTTTCTTAATTTTACCATGTCATCGGTAATGAGTTCA
This sequence comes from Diabrotica undecimpunctata, assembly GCF_040954645.1. NCBI lineage: Eukaryota > Metazoa > Arthropoda > Insecta > Coleoptera > Chrysomelidae > Diabrotica > Diabrotica undecimpunctata. Next base: position 62,575,795 of record NC_092807.1, on the reverse strand, counting down.
TCATAGTATTTGTCAGCGCCTATTAAAATGTCAATACTTGAAGTTGAAAAAAACTCATTGTTGGCTAAGGATATGTTTTGTGGTATTTCACGCAATTCCAGAGGTATATGCGTCCGCAGTGGTGGGGTGGTTATTCTATCGAGTCATGCAAGACATGTTAATTCTATTGCATGATTTTATAGCTAATTTTTTCGAAAAGATTCCTTGTAATAATGCTGCTTTGACTAGCATTATCGAGAAGTGCCTTAACTGTTATCATATGTCCTGATTTTGATTGAATAGTTATTTTAATTGTTGCTAATAGAACACTACAAGGTTTAGCGGAGAATGTAAAGTTGCCTGTGGTATCTAGATATACCGGTGTGACAGACTCGGGGTGAATGTTTAATGAATAACTTATCAAAAGTTTAATACAGTCATTGCAATAAAAAATATAGTAAGTCATATTAGTGATGAAAAGTTTATAAACAGAAACAGAAACAACTAGTATTAACTCGGACATTTGTGACGACCCAGCTGATATCGGAACAGTACAGTCAATTCAATATAAAAAATCTGCCATTGATAAAGCGTTTAACCACTTCTGTGTCTAGAATATTTAAACAATTTACTAATATAAAAATTGTTAAATATAATGTATTAGAAAACGGATAATTGTTTTTAAAAGTAAAATATAAGACGACCACGAAATAAAATACGACTTTAAATATTAATTTTAGGAAAAAAGGAAAGGGATCAAAATCTGCTGTGGATATGTGTAGAGCAAGTGAATTGTCAAAGTTATCTCACAGGAGATAGTAATTCAAACTGATGATAGTCAAAATGGACTAGGCTGTTGCTTGCTACAAAACCTAAACTTGTTGCTTTTGCTTCTAAATTTCTAACAGATAATGAAATAGATTTAGCCAAATTAAGAAGGAGTATCAGTAAATGTCATAATTATGTTTATGGACGTCATATTAACATTTATTCTGATCATAGTTCATTAGACTTTAATGAAAAAGGGAGTGTCCGAAGTTCACTCACCACGATTACAAAGAATAAACGTAAAACTTTTAAAGTATGATATTGATGTACGATATAAACCAGGAAAATAAATGCATATTGCTCTAGAAACTTTCAGAATATTACTAGTAAGGATGATGTGTGTATTACAAAAATAGTTTATTCAATTAACTTTTCAAAGGATATTGTACTTTAAAGATTAACAAACTATTGCTTGATGGGATGGTATACAGATGGGAAGTTCCGGAATCACTTAAAAGATATTATTTAATTAGATATGACATACATCTATTTGATAATTTGCTATTTTAATATGACATTTCTAACAAATGTATTACGCAAAATTGTGCAAAGCATATTGGCCTCAAATAAATGCTGATATTGAAAATTTTATTAAGGAATGTAAGACTCGTGAACAATGTAGCAACAATAATATTAAAGAACCATCAATTTTAAGAGATTTTCCTGAGCTTCCTTTCCAAAGATTCCCTAGCGATTTTTTTGGTTTTGGTGGTAAGTCTTACCTTGTTTCGATAGACTACTTTTCAAAATGGTTGGAGGTAATTCCCGTAAAGGATAAAACTGCTGAAATAGTAGGGAAATGTTTAAAAGTATTATTCTCACGGTTTGGAATCCCATTGGAGGTAGTTTTAGATAATATGCCTTATGATTCACTAACGTGTAGGAATTTTGCGAAAGACTGGAATTTTAAATTTTGCACCTCCAGTCCACATTGGTCAAACTCGGAAATCTCCGGTCAAACGGGTTGGTAGAACGGGCAGTGCAAACATCTAAAAATAAAACACTGTGAAGATTTGATCATAGCACTATTAGAATACAGAAACACGCCAGTATCAGCAACAGATCTCAGCTATTACAAAGAAGAAGATTAAGAACAAAGCTTCCAATCAAAGAAAATCTGCTGAAACCAGAGAACATTGACCATGATAATGAAAGAATTAAGTTACAAGATCAAAGAAAATTATATAAGCAGTATTATGATCGAACGACATTGAACAGAAATAAATTTCAGAATAATGAAAATGTAGTAATAAAAGAGGGATCAACTTGGTCAGTGGTCACCAGTCAAAATTATATACAAGTTGAAAACTCCCCTAGATTTTCCATAGAAAAAGAAAATGGAAATATGGAAACACGACGTTCATGACTGTATCATGTAATATTCTTAAATAAAAGAAGAAGAAAAGAAAGAATAAAAGAAAAATATAAAAAAAAAGTTTATTAATAATACAACGCTAGTCTCTAAGGAAACAAGTACATATTTATATTTATTATTTAGTTTAACTGTTTATTTCAATCAATGTTTCAATCGATGATGTAAACCGGTCTGTTTTCTACGTTAAAAATAATCTTTGTTGTGGAATAAACTAAACATGCGTGTAACCTCAGTATAAAATATGCAGGAAATCACTAACCGCAAACCGCCAAATTGAATAGTTATATACGTTTCTGGTTATATAGTTCTATAATTTAGCATGGTCCTAGTAGATGTCAGTTATTAAAACATCATATAAAAATCTATACCACGAATTACAACACATCGTTGACTTCGTCAATTTTTCTTCCGTACCATGTTTTCCACAAGTTACTGATAAAATTATTAAATTGTTTAGAAATATACCTGTTAAAGTAGCAATTACAAATTCTAAAATTGTCAGGAACTTGTTTTCCAAAACCAAGGCTCCCGTATCTCCCCTCGAGCAAATCAATGTTGTTCACATTCCTTGTGCTGATTGTGACTCATATTACATAGGGCAAACTGGGCGATCACTCAGAGTTAGATTAACCTTACATCTTAGTGATATTAATTTATTTAAACATTCAAGCGCCTTAGCACAACATTCTACTTCATCAAAACATAAAGATAATTTCGAAGGAGCTAAAATTCTTTGTAATGAAAGGGATTACACTAAAAGACAGTTTTTGGGAATATGTTATATACTTAAACATCCCACTGTACTCAATAAGAGAACTGAAATTAGTACTTTGAGTCAAATTTATCATTCTTTGATTTTATAGAACTCAAACTGTACTTTTAATTCAACCTACAGATTTAAAACTTTTGATGATTAATTTTGAAATTACATGCAATATGGATTCTTTAAATAAATTATTAAATAAATTAATGAATATGCACATTTTTGAATTTTACATACATAATCCTTGATTTGATTGGTATACTGAATTGGTATACTTAGCTTTTTTGAAATTACCACTCTGTCTGTATGAGCTAACTAATGTCATTGTCATGGCTATGTCATTTTTAATATTGTTCTGAAGTATAAAATGTCATTCTTGTTTCTGGTATATTCGGATACTGCTGTTTACGCATGTTGAAATTAATAACTGTTTCCAAGCTTCTTTATAGGCCGAAATGAGTCATAACACTTTATTGATACCGATTCGAGCACGGGAAGTTTAACGAATTTGTCCTCCTAGGCCATATATTTGGCCATTTAATTCAACAAAGCGATAGCAGCTTTTGCTAGAAGATTTATTATTTTACATATATATATATATATATATATATATATATATATATATATATATATATATATATATATATATATATATATAAAAGAAGTACGACCGTCAAATTTCAATACACAAGTTATCGGTCAAATGGTGGGGAATAAAAGAAAGGGTACTACAACTTCATCTTTTATTTGAAAAAGTTTCTTTTTTTAGTCCAAAAACATCATTAGTGCATCTAAAATTAGTTAAACGAGCATATATCCATACAGAAAAAATAGCAAAAAAATTTACCTTAAGGGGTATGTAGCTCAAAAAAGATGGAAGTGAAGTAAAAGCTTAACTTATGACCATATAAAATTTTAAAACGTTCAGTTTCTCTACAGAGAACACAGAGCTACGTAAATTTTTATAAATCTAAATTAAAAACTGTGCAAAGAAAAGAAGTATAAAAAATGAGTATAAAAACAGAATACTTCTCCAACATAGAGAGCAAATAGAATTCCAAAAATACTGATACTGTTCACTGATTTAACAATAATAAGTTTTATATTTAAAAGAAAGACAGTTAATATTATTTAGACACAAAGTTATTTTACATTTAACTGTAGGTAAAATCATTTGACCACGTTGTTTAAATCAACGTAAAAGAGAAATTTTGTGTATATCGCCAGCTGACTGCCAATCGAACACTTCAAAAGTTCTAAAGATAAAGAAGCTCGGAAACAGTTATTAATTTCAACATGCGTAAACAGCAGTATCCGAATATACCCAAAACAAGAATAACATTTTATACTTCAGAACAATATTAAGAATGACATTTAGCTAGCTCATGCAGACAGAGCGGTAATTTAAAAAAAGGTTAGCATAAGAGGGTGTTACTACTATTACTATGAGTTGGTATCATCGATAAAGTAAGCAAGGTAAACACCTATATCATTAATATTGATCTCAGCAAGACAATAATCAGTACGGCCACAATCAATATTAACGAAAGATTAAAAAACCATAGTAATTAATCTGAGGTTCATTATACCAATCAAATCAAGGACTATGTATGTAAAATTCAAAAATGTGCATATTTAATTATTTATTTATTTCTTACATGCATGTAATTTCAAAATTAATCATCAAAAGTTTTAAATCTGTAGGTTGAATTAAAAGTACAGTTTTAGTTCTGTAAAACCAAAGAATGATAAATTTGACTCAAAGTACTAATTTCAGTTCTCTTATTGTATTGTAAGTATATAACATATTCCCAAAAACTGTCTTTTAGTGTAATCCCTTTCATTACAAAGAATTTTAGCTCCTTCGAAATTAACTTTATGTTTTGATGAAGTAGCATGTTGTGCTAAGGCGAATGAATGTTTGAATAAATTAATATCACTAAGATGTAAGGTAATTTAATAATTTTATCAGTAACTTGTGGAAAACATGGTAAGGAAGAAAAATGGACGAAGTCAACGATGTGTTGTAGTTCGTGGTATATATTTTTATATGCTGTTTTAATAAGTGACATCTACTCGGACCATGCTAAATTATAGAACTATATAACTAGAAACGTATATAACCATTCAATTTGTCGGTTTGCGGTTAGTGATTTCCTGCATATTTTATACTGAGGTTACACGCACGTTTAGTTTATTCCACAACAAAGATTATTTTTAACGTAGAAAACAGACCGATCCCTCTCTTATTACTACATTTTCATTATTCTGAAATTTATTTCTGTTCAATGTCGTTCGATCATAATACTGCTTATATAATTTTCTTTGATTTTTTAACTTAATTCTTTCATTATTATGGTCAATGTTCTCTGGTTTCAGCAGATTTTCTTTGATTGGAAGCTTTTGTTCTTAATCTTCTGCTTTGTAACAGCCGAGATGGAGATTTATCTGTTGCTGATATTGGCGTGTTTCTGTATTCTAATAGTGCTATGATCAAATCTTCACAGTGTTTTATTTTTAGATGTTTGCACTGCCCGTTCTACCAACCCGTTTGACCGGAGATTTCCGAGTTTGACCAATGTGGTCTGGAGGTGCAAAATTTAAAATTCCAGTCTTTCGCAAAATTCCTACACGTTAGTGAATCATAAGGCATATTATCTAAAACTACCTCCAATGGGATTCCAAACCGTGAGAATAATACTTTTAAACATTTCCCTACTATTTCAGCAGTTTTATCCTTTACGGGAATTATCTCCAACCATTTTGAAAAGTAGTCTATCGAAACAAGGTAAGACTTATCATCAAAACCAAAAAAATCGCTGGGGAATCTTTGGAAAGGAAGCTCAGGGAAAGCTCTTAAAATTGATGGTTCTTTAATATTATTGTTGCTAAATTGTTCACAGTGTTACATTCTTTAATAAAATTTTCAATATCAGCATTTATTTGAGGCCAATATGCTTTGTACAATTTTGCATAATACATTTGTTAGAAATGTCATATTAAAATAGCAAATTATCAAATAGATGTATGTCATATCTAATTAAATAATATCTTTTAAGTGATTCCGGAACTTCCCATCTGTATACCATCCCATCAAGCAATAGTTTGTTAATCTTTAAAGTACAATAGCCTTTGAAAAGTTAATTGAATAAACTATTTTTGTAATACACACATCATCCTTACTAGTAATATTCTGAAAGTTTCTAGAGCAATATGCATTTATTTTCCTGGTTTATATCGTACATCAATATCATACTTTAAAAGTTTTACGTTTATTCTTTGTAATCGTGGTGAGTGAACTTCGGACACTCCCTTTTTCATTAAAGTCTAATGAACGATGATCAGAATAAATGTTAATATGACGTCCATAAACATAATTATGACATTTACTGCAAGACCATAAAATGGCTAGATACTCCTTCTTAATTTGGCTAAATCTATTTCATTATCTGTTAGAAATTTTGAAGCAAAAGCAACAGGTTTAGGTTTTGTAGCAAGCAACAGCCTAGTCCATTTTGACTATCATCAGTTTGAATTACAATCTCCTATGAGATAACTTTGACAATTCACTTGCTCTACACATATCCACAGCGGATTTTGATCCCTTTCCTTTTTTCCTAAAATTAATATTTAAAGTCGTAGGTTCCTTCCTTTTAGAGATAGTTGCTGATGACGTCAGCGTCTAGGGTTCGTTAATCGCTTGTGCCTCGATAGGTTTTCCATAGGCGTAAGACCTTAAATGTTGATTGTAGCACAAAAAATCAAACAAATCAAAATTGTATATTTTTGTTTATTTACATTCATGTCGTATTGTTTCCTCTCCTTCCTCTATTTTCCCCCTTAAGATGAAAAATATCGACCGCACGAAAAAATTTGTAAAAAAAATTTAAGGAAATTGCATGTGCAACAATTTCATTCCTTACCGTTATTGTCTGAAAATAAAAATGGCGGAGATATTGAACAAAAACTGTTCTTAATTAAATTCAACATTGTGACAGGTAGTTCTTTTAGACAGCCGACTCAGTAATACACAGGATTAAATTAAATAAAAATATATTCGAAATAAATAAATAACAAAATAAAATTAGATCTTCCGACGACGGCATCGCTGGCGATATGACCCACTGTTTAATATCTGCGAAAATTAATATACAATTAATGACATAAAATCTAAACGGCAATACCGGTGCGTTAATACACACAGACGGGAAGGAACAAGTCGAAGGGATAGAGAATCAGGACTTGGTACAGGAGAGAATAGATCTGTCTCAGATCTATAGTCCAAGACCGGGTACGGAATTGCCACTAGATCAATACTCTAGCAGAAACGGTTGACCTTCAGTTACCCTAGGGCCAGTGGAGTTCAAAGTAGATGGCCAGAGTTGGAGAAGGCCATCCATCTCCTCTAACGCACATCGATGAAAGAGGAACTTGTGGTGGGGATGCGTGTGTACAAAGTGCTGATGGTACCGAGGCGATGTATATCGTTACAAGATGGCGGCGAACGCCATCGGGTGGGATTCAGTCGTGATTTTAAATTTGTACTACTATTGACCTCCTAAAGGTTAGAATAATACAATTTGGGGTAGCTCGCCATGAAAGGTTAAGTCATTTTTTCGTATCACCCGACTGGACTATAATGTTTTGTGAAGTATTTATTTTATTTAAATATGTTTAAATCGAAATGTATTAACTAAACAATAAATTTTGTAAAGCAAAAAGTTAAGATCCGAAGATTTCTACTTGTTAGAAACCGAAATTCAAGATTATATTCCACATATCGGTTATTCATCGTGGTGCTTGCTTTGTAAATCGTAGAACGCACAGATGGGAGTGAAATTTAAATTTTCGTTTCAAACAAGTAGTCATCTTTGGATTTTTTTGATTTATTCTCAGATTGAAGCATGTTTATAATTTCTTTAAATTATTTCCCTTAAAAAATTACTTTCACACCACCTATGTCTATATATTTTGTTGAAAGCCTTAAAAATAACCCAAAAGCAACGAGCGATTTGTCACGCTTTTTTTTAACAACGAAATATTTCGCCAAATTTTCTCTGCTCTTTTTAACTTTCACTTGTTAAATAGAAACCCTTCCACAGTAATAAAGAAATCAGTGCCTATTGTCAAATACCCGGACTACCTTCTTAGAAAAGCAGAGATGTTGGTTTTCGATGAAATAATACATCTTGTCAAGAGAAAGTGTTTAGGTTACAAAAATGACCACACTAGCCTTGCCATTTAAATATAACTTTCGCGTGGCACTCTTCGGCTAATACTCCCACTCTTTTTTTTATCCGTAGCTTGTCTAAGATCAGAATTCGAATTCATTTTCGAGTTGGTTCCTGTGGTAAGCGGTTTGTCTCCATCAAACAGCGGTAAGTGTATTTTCAATTCACCCTTATCTATATATCTTCCCACAGTGCTTCCTATATTAACTATTTTCTCTTTTGTCAAACATACATCTTCCAATTCGAAGAAACGAAATCACTTCTGTTTGCCATTCATTCGTCTCTTCATTTATCTCTACTGTTCACTACTAACTGTATTATTACTTTTCGTCTGCCTAAATCAATTTGAGAGATTGTGGGTTGAAGATCGTAATTCGTTACCGTACCTGCAGCCCCAAGTACCTGTTGCGAGAACAACGTGTCAAGTGCTTTTATTGAGAGCGTTCTATAAACAAACGTCACTACCTGTGCCTACCTGTTGCCTGTTGTATTGTGAGTACCTATATTTTTATTGACTAAAGCTCATCTTCGCTACCTAAATCGTAAGAAATTGATTTACGACTTGAGTTTAGTGATTTTGCTATTTATGGTTAACTCTAACCGAATGAACTATTACGAGTATAAACTTACGATATAATATATACGTATAAATTACGAACAATTTGTTTTATATCAAGGATAGGATGAGATTAAGGATAGGATCTGTAGGTTATATTTAGGATAAATTTTATGCATAGATTGAAGGTGATCACGTTCAAAATTTAGTAAATGTTTACGTATTCTCAAGATCTCAAGGCATAAAAATCACTTATTTGACGAATATTGACGTAGATACAATCATAATATTCTTTGCTTTTTTTTCTATTCTTGAGAATACTAAATTATTCATAATTATTTTTCAAAAAAGATATTTTTTGTTGTATTCAATAATAAATTGTGCAATAACTTACGTCGTGCTAACTGTTCAGTAAAAATTGTTATAGTGCATTTACTTTAACTACTATACCTCAGTATAACTTTGTTGACGAACTATTTTCCTTTTATTTTTTTGTTATGATATAAATTCATATTTTTGTGCATGGTGTATCTCTTTCAGGCATTGTTATTGATTTATATTACTATTTGTTTTATCATATAAACAGTGTATATATGTCGAAATATTAAGTGTGCACCGCACAATCATAATACCTTTTCTCTCACGGTTTACTTTATTCTGATTATCTTAACTGTACCTTACCTTTCTTGTTATCTTATTCTATATGTCTTAAGGTTTCCCTGTTGATCTAAAAATAGGGTGGTGCCCAAATATTTCCCTTCTCTTATCTTCTAACATCTCTTCTCTTTATCTTCTAACTTCTCTTCTCTTTATCTTCTAACTTCTCGTCCCTGTATCTTTAGTACTTCTCTAACTGATTCTTTATATTTGAGCTGTAATAAGAGCCCCAACCAAGAGACCTATACCAGACTGAAGCCCGAGCCTCGTACCGTTCTTTGTGTAACCTCTAATCTGTCATTAAAGAGGGTACAAGATGTCGCCGTTTTGGTCTCGAGGAAGCTATTTCATTATTACTTCCTTTGACGGAAAATATTTGATTTCACGTATAGAGCCTCTTACTGAGTCATTCGGGAAATCAAATAAATCAAATCAAATCAAATCTTTCAATAAATTTTGCGTTCTGTACGTAGGTATTTACCAAAATTTTCATTTGATGACATTTATTTCATTTAATCCTGATTACAGTTAATCCGTTGCAAAGAGAAGTTAGGTTACTTAAGACCGTTTTTATATTTTCTATGAATATAAATTACATCGGTGAAAATATTTTCTGATAATGTACAATACTTAATAAAATACTCCCATTTTCGAAAGTATTTTATATGGAGTTTTAGAGCGCTCTAAAAATTTGAAAAAATTCAGAAAGTGACTTACTTCTATTCAACACCAATCACCATGACTTATTTTTTTTTGTAAGCGTAGATTATTCTGTAGAATCAGTTGAAAAATTACTCACACATTTTAAAAATTTCTTGGAAGTATTCAGGGAGTATAAAAGAGTATAACGGAGTAAAAGGAAAAGTGAGCAGGTAAACCTATTTTTTATAGCATCTTAATATAATTTACTGTTTTATATATTTTCATGTGGAATCGAAACGTCAAAATAAACTTATTAGAGAGTTTTTAGGTCCACTACTTTTTAATGTACGTTAAACGTAAAACGTTATAATTGTCATGCGCATTGAGTAGAAAATAAGGGATATCGTTTTTACTTAAAATCGTTTTTGATTGCTTTCAGAAATTACACTAACACAAATTAACGTTAATTGACATTTGACAAACGTAACCTATAAAACGGCAGTTCGATAACCTATTTTATTTGAAGTATTTGCCATAATGAAAGAATATATTGAAAATATATTAAGACGACGAAAACACGGAGAAACTAATAGATCACGATTTGATAAGAGGCTTAATTCTTCACAATATTTTTGATCCTGTAATACCTTTTGCATTAAGACCACATTTTGTGTTGGAAACATTTAAAGACAAATATGGTGAATTATATTTTCAATTTAAGAAAAGGGATATTCCTCGACTAACTCGGTCCTTACATATTCCAAATCATGACATTTAGCTCATATGACTTTTTTTTCGTTTTTTACGATTTAGATATATGGCATTTGACAACATTACAAAAACGTAATTCCTTAATAACGTGACCCTTATTTCTACCTAAATAAGGGAATACCTTATCCGCTAATAAAGTAATCCGTTATTTTTCTGTTAATGCGCATGAGCAGAATAACGTATAACGTTTAACGTTATTGAAATAAGGGGCTTAAAAACTCTCTATAAAGTAAATATGTGGCTTATTCCCAATAAAAATTATTTTATGGATTTAAATTAAAATTAAACTTTAAAAAAATCACAAATAATTTTGATTTACTTTACATGCATTAGGATTTGAAAAATTTTTAATGTAAAAAGCTTAGGAGGGAGTCTAAGCTGCTACACAAAAAAGAAAGATATTTTTGAAATAAGAGTATTAAAAATATTTAAATTTCAATTTTTACTCCTCCGGCACTATAATAGACTGTGCTGTAAGAGAGAATTAAGTCAAAATATATTTAATTTACCTTCAGCGAACAATGTATTGTTGTCTTGTAATAAAGCTAACAGTCATTATTAGACTTAGCCAAACATGCAAAATGCATATATTGCATATTTCATACAAATATCTGGGGATTTTGAATATTTATACAAAAAATTCTATAAAATGCATAAACGTCATTTTATTACGAATTGCAGATTTTAAATAATATTTATCTAAATGTGGATAATGGTACTTAACACTTAACACTTCCCGTGATATATAAAGACAAACAAATTTTATCAAGAACTCGTATTTAAATAGTGTTTGGAGTTCAGTTCCATCAACTTATTATATAAATACCTGAAAACCACCTAAAAAAAGGTGATTAGCAAACCCGTCGCGCACTACCATCGAATTCGAAAAACCCTCTTATTAGTACAGTTTCGTCAATATAAGCCTTATCTGTATTAATAAAATTATAATGAGTTTAGATTGTACGCAATTAAATCAACATTAAGAAATGAAGATTAACAAATTTTACCAGGAAACATATTTAAATTTCCCCTGAAACCGGGCCTTTTGTACTATTATCGGTTAACCCAGGATGTTCATAGTCGGTACTAATTGAAGTTAACCATTTACTGCTAAACAAACTTTACCTATAGATACTACCTAATATTCTTTGTATTGTTGTAGCAGATAACCGATTATAACCCAGTAATAAAACAGTGTTTTAAAAGCATATTGCGTGGGGTATCAATAAAATTGTCCTTTTGCAAATCATTTTGTTCTCAAAAGTGAAAGTGAAAACTGAAGCATCGTCAGTCGAGCTTATTTAATTTGTTAACTAGTTTGCTTTTAAAATGCCGCAACTAACTAGTGTCGCTAAGATTATACCTTACAAAGGATGGACATGGACAAAATTTATTGTTCAGTGTGGAAAATTGTAAGTACTAAATATTTAATACTTTTCAATATTTGATATGTTATTTAAAATATTTTATTAATTGCATTAATTAACGTTAATAAAACGGAAATATTATAATTAAATTTTAATATAATACAACTAAGTACGTATTTATGGATATTTTATTATAAAATAAATATTAACTATTGGTGAAACATCAGTGACCGCCATGCAATAATCGTGGAGTTGCCTGAACGGAATTTCTTCTATTGATACCTTTAGTTTAAGATTATAAAGAAATGGATTCTAACTATAGTAATTTAAGTATGGTAAAAAATTTATTGCAGGTTGCATGCGATAAGAAATTTCAGATATATCACCTGAACCCGTTCTAATACGATGGGAACATGGTTGGAACTCGCTTTTTTCTATTGAGTGAAACAAATTTCTAAAAACAACGTTCTTCAGCAATAACGTTCATTCATTAAATCAAATTTTAGTTTGCTTAAAAAAAAACAAGAAACACGAAACATAAAATCAATAATCGATTATATTATTACAAAACAAAAAACCCGACTGAGAGTATAAGATGTAAGAGTCCAGAGAAGCGCAACATGCGGTAGCGATCACTATTTATTACGTTCAAAAATAAACTTCCCAATCCGAAGACAACAGAAAGAAACACATAGAGACATAAACAAGGCAGAAAAGATACAGGAACGAAGATACAACATCAAAAGCCTAGATGAAGAAAGTACCCAAGACTTATTTAAAAATAGATTGGATAAGAAGCTACAAATTCCCGCTTCTAAGAATATCGACCAGTTATATGAACATATAAAAAAATGTTTACACGAAGCAGCATTTGAAGCAATGGAATACTACATAAAATCCAAGGTAAACAAACCATACTGGTGGTATAACGAAATAGAGGAAGAAATAAAATGTAAAACATACATTTTTACATCAGGTTTACATTCACACCGAGGTATGAAGATATCATACCTCGGTACTATACATAAAAAGGGTGATAAAAATAATTGTGAAAATTATCGAGGAATAGCTATAACCGGATCTATAAGTCGAATATATGGAAAGGTTTTAAAGAACCGAATCGAGAGAGAATACTTAGATTATGAAGCAGAAGAACAAGCAGGATTTCGTACGGGTCGATACACTATTGACCACATTTTCTCCTTAACCCAGATAATAGAAAAAAAGATAGCACGGAATCAAGAGATTCATATGTTGTTCGTCGACCTACGGAAAGCTTACGACAGTGTTCTACTGAAGAAGCTGTGGCAATCAATGGAAAGCACGAATATTACTTAATATAGAATTAATAAAAGCCGTCAAAGTGCTATACAACCAACCAATAACAAAAATAAAAGCAGGGACACAATTAACAACAGGATTTATAACATCAAAAGGATTCAAGCAAGGTATGTCCCCCACTTTATTTAAAATATACCATGAAAGTGCTTTAAAAAGATGGAAACAAAAATGCAGGAGAATGGCACGAAAATTAATTGAAGAGTATGATATATGGGGTCTAGAAGTAAATAAAAAGAAAACCGAATACCTGTGCATTGGAGTAGAACAAAAAGATCTCATATTAGACGATAACACCACGATAAAGTACTGCTGTGACTAAATATCTAGGTATCACTATTTCACAAGATGGAACATTAGACAAAGTCATAAGAGAGAGAAATACGTTAGGGAGAAAAGCCATCATAATGTTAAACAGCATTTTATGGGACCAATCCATCAACAAAGAAAATAAAAAGAGAATTTATGAGATTATAGTAAAAAGTATCACTTTGTACAGCTGTGAGGTATGGCCACTGAAAGAAAGAACACTGGCAACGCTGAAAGCGACGAAAATGGATTTTTGGAGAAGAGCTGCAGGAAACAACTTATCTGGTTTGGACACATACAAAGAATGGATGAACAACGAATACCAAAAGAAATATTAAAATGACAACCAGAAGGAAAGAGAAAACGAGGTAGACCGAGAAAAAGTTGGAGCGAAGGAATAAATAAAGAACTGAGAGAGAGGGCCATAGAAGAAGACCTATGGAACAACCGGACTAAGTGGCGGAGAATGTTATCAACCGACAAGTAGTAGTAGTAGTTCAAAAAACTATTACTCAATTAGAATCGTCAAAGTTGTCTTTGTTAGAAAGCATAACCTTAATAAAAGAAATTAGATCAGCTTGTCATAATGTTAAAGGTGACATTGGAAAAAGATCGGAAAAGATTGGAAAAAAAAAGAAAGAAAAGATATTTTTTTAAAATTTTAAACAAAAATCAAAAGAAAAAACAATGGGTTTCAGAAAGTAACTGAGGTAACTAACGTTCTTGTTGGTAATTTTTGCGAAGATATAGATTTAGAACCAAATATTTTTGTGAATATACCGATCCATTTAAAAAGAAAAGTTTTTAACCAGTGTGTTCTACCAGTCCTCACATACGGAGCAGAAACCTTAACTCTCACAATAACATCAGCCGAAAAATTGAGGACACAACGAAAGATGGAGAGATCAATGCTTGGAATAAGCTTAAGAAATAGAATAAGAAACGAGGAAGTTCGTAGACGAACCGGAGTGGAAGACATTATCGAACATATTACAAGGCAAAAATGGAGATGGGCAGGAAATGTTGCAAGAATGAAAGACGACAGTTGGACAAAAAAGGACCCCCTACGCGATGGACCGACGACCTCAAAAAAATCGTGACCAATTGGATAGCAGAGGCGCAGAACAGAAGCAGATGGAAAAGTCTAGAGGAGGCCTATGTTCGACAATGGACAACTCAGGGCTGATTGATGATGATGATGACGATTTTTGTGAATTTAAAATATGCTCCCATTACATCCGTTGATGTGGAAAGTTTATCAATTTACAAAATATAATGTACCTAGTACACTATACCTAGAACCTAGTATAATACTTACAAATATACACTTCTCCAAGAAATTAACGCACCACTTCAATAAATCAATTTTATTTGTAAACAGGCAAAGAATAAAAAATAAAACTTCACCAGATTTATTCTACATTTTATTAGTAATTATAACAATTTGTCTAATCATCAGAAAATGTTTAAGTACAGGAGAAAAAAAAATTAACGGAGAATTCTAAAAAAATAATGATAAGAAAAGTAAACTAAAATATGAAAAAAGTCTTAATAACGAGTGTTTACACCTCTACTACGTATAATAGCCTCACATCGTTGGCCCATACTTAAAATTAATTGCCGTATTTCATTTTGGTCTAGTTCTCTTCAAATCTGGATCAGCCTCTCTCCCACTTCCTGTAAGTTGTTTGATTGGATCGGTGTCGCTCTTAATCGCTTACCAAGGATATCCCAGAGATTTTCAATCGGATTTAAATCCGGACTATATGCTGGCCATTCCATAGTGTTAATTTCTACATCTTCTAGATAATTTCTGACGATCTGTACAGTGTGAGGTCTGGCATTATCTTGCATTAGTAAAAAATTTTCACCAATATAAGAAGCGAATGGTGCTACATGTTGCTCCAGGATCTCCAATATGTACCTTTCAGCTGTAACAGTTCCATTTTATATGACCACTAGGTCCGTACGTGCGGTCAAAGAAATACGACCCCTCACTATAACGGATCCTCCACCAAAAAATTTGGTGTGTGGGAAGTTACACTGGGCATATCGTTCGTTGGGTCGTCGTAATACACGAACACGTCTGTCGTTATTGTAAAAACAAAATCGGGATTCATCAGTAAATAGCACTCGTTCCCAGTCAGCCTCTAACCAATTAACGTGTTCTCTAGCAAAATGTAGTCTCCCCCTTCGATGCTCTGCAGTTAATAGAGGACCTCGAGTGGCAATCCTAGGTGTTAAGTTGTATTCCCTAAGTCGCTGGCGAACAGTTTCAGTACTCATTTGTATAGCATGCACGTCTCGAAGCTGAATATGTAGACTTTGATGTGTTAAATAACGTTGTCGAAGAGCAGAAATTCTTAAAAATCGATCTTAAATAGGGGTAGTTACCCGGTGTCGTCCTTGCCCTGGTCTGCGAGTATAATTCCCTGTTTCGAGGAATCTTTCTAACACCCGTGAGACGGATGTGTGGGACACATTAAACGAAAGACCAATTCTTCGGTAACTCCAACCTTTTTCCGACAGTATCACTGCTTGGGCACATTCATCTCGGGTTAAATTACGTGAATGACGCTCCATAAGAAACACAATTAACAATAATCAACAATTAAACAGTAGCCGAATAAAATTCGTGAATACGTGAAAATTAGTATATTTATAGAATTAGTACATTTTTTGCTTCTTTTTGTTTTGTTGAAAAAAAAAAACTATAGCGATTAAACACAGTCAATAAATATAGAGTGTATGAATAGCATATACAAGCGGCTTGCAAAATATAACATTCCAATGGAAATTTTTATTAACGCTAATAAAATATTTTAATATTTCAAAGTGGTGCGTTAATTTCTTGGAGAAGTGTATATACCTAGAAACAAAAATAAGGCTCCTTAAATGTTATGTGTACTCAGTGCTTCTGTGGAAGAAAGAAAGAAACGTGGACATTGAAGGCGGAAACTCTATCAAAACTTCAGGCTTTTGAGCTATGGTCATACAGAGGGATCCTGAAGATACCATAGACAGACAAAGTCAGCAATGAAGAAGTACTACGGAGGATGAACACAACTTCGGATTTAGTTAACATCGTGAAGAGCTAACCTCGCTAATATCCTGGCCTGCTAACCTGAGAGCATGGCATAGAAAGACCTCAACACAGCTATTTCGTATAGCAACCAACAATCATAGCCAGAAAGATTGCCAACATTCGGAACGGACAGGCACCCTAAGAAGAAGAATGTACACAGATAGAAGCCATAAGTTTTTATTTAGAAATTTTGAAAAACATTTGGTCATTTATTCTTTCCATAATTCTATAGAATAGTATTTTACTTTTTTAATGCATATTTTCTAAAAGAAATGCTTATTTAATGCATATTTTTGGGTAAGTTAGTGCATATTTACGCGCGTATTGCGCATCATGTACCTAATTCGGAAAAACAGAAGTTTTGTAAATAGCAGTAGTATTTAAGAGAAATAATATATTGCCCATTGAAACGATATTTTATAAATGTATTTAATAAATATTTCGAATTAGTCACTCTTTTAGGCACCATTGCGTAAAGCAGTCAAATATCACGGTAAAAATTACGCCATAAACCATGCTGTCATTTGAATAATTTGTGTCTTACAAAATCGTTGCGGTTCACCGCCTGCACATTGAAAGACAGTTGTTGGCTGGAGTATTAAGAATTTTGTTTAAAAAATATAAATAACGTGTCCGACATTCGATGTAGTTACTTCTTATTACATAAATAGCAATTTCCCATTAAAATATTAAAATGGTTTATGATGCTATTAAAATATTAATTATTTGAAAGATCAAGATGCAATTAACATTTCAAAAAATAATGAAAATGATCTGGTATAAAGTTCTCTTTAATGGTACGAATGATATTCAGTTTAGCTATATCCTATTACATAATTTACACGATCACATCAGGATTAACCTTAGAAAATAACTTCTTCTTGTACGTTGTTGTAGATCTGACGGTCTGTTAATTCCGTTGCTGAAGTACTTCTTGAGGTAAACTATCAAATATCTCTCCATTTCTTTGGTGACAATATTACGTATGTATTAGGTATGAATATAAATATATCAATAAGAATGTGTGGAATTTGTAATGGCAGTGGTGTCTCATATTCTAAATGGGTTTTAATAATTTCTAAAACAGTCATTAAAAAAAAACAGTTATTATACATAGAAAATATGCAGTACTCCCATTACACTCACCTAAATATTTTAAATTAAAAAGATAATACGTATTCAGCGCTTAAAATATTTTTATTGGCCGAGTACTTAGATGATTTAATAATTATTAATCTCTATGGAAAGACATCCTCTCTGTTCTTCCCAATTAAGAGAAAAATCATATTGCCCATCACATACAAAAATTATTGAATTCATAAAATTGACAGGAATACTCCAAACTCCGAGCTAGAGATAATAATCTATTTTCTATAGCAGATTCTCTTTTTAAGAGCACAGTTCTGTTAATGTAGGAAATAGTATGTCAGTAGAGTTATTATTTAATAACGGTTTATCAACTCATTATAACGGAAGATATGAGTCATATATTCAGGAAACTGATGTAAAAGGTTAAGAAATGAAAAAAGAAATATAACCAAAAAACCTTTTTAAGAAAACTCTCGAAGAAGATTCTTATTAAGAGTACAATTTGATCAAGTAGATCAATTTGCAGTTATTTTAGCCTAGAGTTTAGCCTACTTCTTCCTCCTCATTCCTTGAGCCCTTGACAGAGCGTGGTGACACTCTAAATATTATTAGCTTGCTGTATCCATTGGCGGCGATCCTGTGCCATATGAACGGTTTCATGCAGGGATTTTCCACCAGAGTCTTCATTTGGTTTGACCATCGTGTTGAAAATCTTCATATTGGTTTTCGACCTTCTACCATTCCTTTTACTACCAATAGTTTCATGGTCCCCGTTCTTCTAGCTATGTGGCCAAAGTAAATTAGGTATGTTCGGTTTCCTTTTTTTAATAGCCCGTCTTTTATATGAAGCTCTTCCAGAATTGACAGCTTAGTTCTATGTACTGTCCAGGACACGCGTAGAATCTTTCTATAGACCCACATTTCGAAGGCTTCTATCTTATTCCTATCTATTTTTTTCAGAGTCCATGTTTCAGCTACTGATGTAGCTGAAACATGGACTCACATGACCTTATCAGGGAGCCTACTTACAGTAATATTATTCAGGTTTTAGCGTGTTCACTAAGCCGCAATATGATCTGCTTTCACAATAACTGTTTTTGACTTCACCAACTCAAAGGATTTTCTTCTGTATTTAGATTAATTTTTTTTATAGAATCGCGTTGTTCATGAGTAAATAGGATTGCCTAGCCAATTATATGTTGAAGCAGGAGTTGTTGATATCTGCTAGCCCATCTGGTTATCAATTGTTCAACCGTCTCCACTTTTAGGTCTCGATGAATGGGACTGTTGCTAACGTATCCTGGAGCATCACAAATTGTCGTTATTCGTTTGTTTTAAATCCTCTGGATTAATTCAATGTTGTTCTTGTAAGTGCATCCACAAAGTAGCCTGCTATGTACTGGTCTAAATATTTGTTTATAAATCAATTGTTCATTATCTATGATAGTTTATTGACTAGATAGAATATGACTTCATTGGACCAACCACTAGGATGAACCGTTCCCACCGAATCAGCAGGTGCACCTTTCAGCATATAGGGCTTAAAATTCACTCTGGGAAATATGTACATAGGGGAGACAGCATTCCCTGAATCACTTATAGCAGCGATAAATGTTACATTAGTACACCTTTCTCCACTTGTAATGGAACCAACTTGTTTAATACCCTTGCAAGCTACAATTTTTCCAGGAACATTCGTGTTACTACTCTCATCAATATTGTATATTTTACTGGGTGTGAAAGTATGCTTATTCATGAGTTCTTTTAATTTTGAAAAAAATAATGAGACATTATGTTTGTGTTTGTTGAAGCTGGTTCCGCGAGATAGGCTAGTGGCTTTCTTAAACTAAGTTGCTTTTGATGACTCATAAAGTCAAAGAACCACTGTTTTCCGGCACGATAATTATTATTCCAGGACGGTTGGACTGGAACTGTTTTTACCTCTTTTTATTTGTCCACCTACAAGAGATTGTACCTTGGGCCGCGGCCCAACGTACAAGACGTAATAGTAGTCCAAGGTGCAAGACTCGGTCGAAAAGAAAACGAATATGAATTTAACCTAAAAAAACTGTTTTGTTATATTTCTCACTATGTTGTTTAAGTACCTGTTAGAATAAGCATACACACCCTGTGATTTAATTTACCATATCTGTTAAAACAAAAATTAAAAAAGAAAATTATCTATCCCATAAATACTTACTTTTCATAAAATAATTCACTCTATTTTTAAGACAACCTCAAATATTTCTGGTGACGTTCAACAACTAACCACAGAATGACGACGATTGTAGAAGAGCTTGACATAATAAACAGAGAGCGTTCGCGTACCAAATTAAAAAAATGGGGTGGCTCATGGTACAAGCTGGCCCAAGGTACAAGCCTCTCCACTATACTTTATACCCACGTAAATGCAAAATGAGAACAGGTCACAGAAATTAAGGAAGGCATAGTACCAGCTAGAGTAGCATTTAACAATATGAAAAGGATGTCTCTTCGTCTAAAACTATGTCTAGTTAAATACTACATTTTTTAAATCTTACTATATGATGCGGACGCCTAGACGCAGACAGAGACACTCATGAAAAGCCTTCGAAATGTGGGTATTCCGCTGCATTCTTCGTATATCCTGGACCAAACAAGTAACCAACATAGAGGTAATCCACAGACTTGGAAAAGAGAAGAAAATCATGAGTACAATTAGACAAAGAAAGCTTGAATATCTAGGCCACATATTGAAACACGACAAGTACCCTCCACTTCAATTGATTATCCAGGTAAAAAATGTCATACAATGTGTTTATGCGATTATGTCTCTATTCTTATTTATATGGACTTTTCAAGACAGTATCTTCTCGAAATTTAATCCCAGATATTTAGCAGAGTCTATAATAGGTACCCAATAAGTCACCTGTTCTGATAGGTATATAAGATAGTATTTAATGTGAAATACTATCGTACTACTACGTACTATAAATATTATAAAGTATAAGTACTATAAATACTACGTCATACTATTCTCGATGTATGGCTTGCGCTCTCCAGAAATACGGCTGAACAAACTTTTTCCCTTTCAATGCTTTTTCTATTACATTTGTCTTTCTACGAACCTGGTCTATAGTCGAGTGACTTATCTGAAGCCAAACTGGTGCACTCGGATGAGATCCTTTTCTTCAATTACTATTTTCAGTTTTGTTAGTAAAAGCGTTTGAAACACCAACATAAAAGGCAACCAGAATTTGGTTAAAAAGTTTTTAAAAAATCACCTTTTACAATCGTGTTTGCATTTGTTAGCTATTCTGAACAAAAATGTTCTAGGTAAATTTTCTCTAAAGTTGATCTTTTAAAATATTGGTTATATTAAAATTTTAAATGGCGCAAAAATTATTATTTTCAACGCTCACGAACAAAGGCAAAAATTATTATTTTTGATGTTGGCCATTATCTTTAAGTTGAAATTTAAGTTCATTTATTCAAAAACATTATAATGTATAAAATTATAGAACTACAAGATATCAAACTTTTTTCTGAAACTATTTTGTGTGACAATTCTGTAATGTATTTATTTAATGGGAATAAACCACAATTTTAACTGAAAATGCGTTGTATTTGACGTTTCGATTTTTACCTCAAAGTAAATAATAATTAATTATTTTTCGATATTTTTTTCATTACAAAATATTTTTAATTAACATATTTATATATGTTAGACGTATTCACACAATTTTCAGATAGAAATTTGTGCTACCCTGTATACATTTTTTTTTTCGTATATTGGAATTTTCAGTAGGCATATAATTGGTATATTTTACATAGATGGGACAATTTTATTATACGAGTAAAACACAAAATATCTGTAAAATACGATAATAACATTATATAATCTCATAGAATGGTTATAAACAAGAGATAGACTAACTTTCTTCTCCGAGATTATCATTTTCGTCATCGGAGTTCATTGCAAAGTTCAGAGGTCGCTTACATATTTATTTATTCGCAACCTTTCATGTTTAAACAAACCCACTAAAATTATAGAACCGTCTTTACTCTCTCGAATATATAACCACTTATTTCATTTCTATTGTTTAAAAATAACGCCTTCGAGTATGGCAAAATATACGTTACATAAGAACGGTTGGTCTATTGATGAGTCGGTTTATGATCTTACAAGTATACATGCATTTAATATATATTTGGGTTAATGATTACTCACATTTCTAAATATAATCTCCGTATCACCAACAGATACAATTTTTGATTATTAGGCAGCTAATGGAAAATTATAGAAATAAGAAGGAACAAATATGTTCATATTTATTTTGTCTATCTCCAGAAGTTTTCTGGTGGGTACTGAATAAAAAAAGTTTGCGTTATGAAATTCTAAAAAATTATAGAGTTCTCCATAAAGGAATAAAAACTAGTAACAGGAAAGGTGTACAGAAAAAACTCACATAAAGTACGTTTGCATCAGGGGTCAATTATGTGCTTTTATTATTAGGACTTACGGAAACAGAATCTTATTCCTAATAATCTAAAAAAATAAAGATTGGAACGGTGCCACCAAAATCTTGAAAGAAATATTCTTTAAAACTTGGTAGGAAATATATTTTTTGAATAAATTAATTAATTTAGAGTGAAATGGAATATCAAATAGCCATAAGCAACAGATTAAAATTTCGAGGAGAAGAGAAGGAGGATAACATACAGATAGAGCAAGGATGATAGCAAATGGCAACGGTTATAAAACAAGCAGAGGAATAACCATTGGAAAAAAAGAATCGCCCAAAAAAAATAGTTTGACAAAGAATACGAGGAAATGTTGGAAATAAAAACTCAAAAAGAATGAAAATGCTACAAAATCTTATAGATGAAAACAGCAGATTTTCGCAAAACAAGAGCTCAGACAAGACGACTACTCAGAACTAAAAAAGAAGAGCTACTTATAACATCAAATAAGGGAAAAAGAACTAAAGAGATAAGCCAGGTAAGGAAATTCTATGCGGAAGTAGAGACAATGAGACAAGTTGGAAGTATTTGGAAAATAGAAGCTATGACAAATGAAACAGGATAACTAATAATGACGGAAACAGAAATCGTCTAACGATAGAAAAAATACTTTCAGAACTTACTACATATTGGAAGTGAGACGGAGGAAAAAAAATTAAATTCCATTCTACAAATGTGGAAATAAAACACCAAAACTTAAAGAAGTAAAAAATGCAATAACATCTCTTAAAAATCACAAAGCACCAGTATAAATAAAAAAATAACAAAAAGGGGAGGAAACGTTCTGCATCAAAAATTATATGAAATTATTATGAGAATATGATAACTAAGGAAAATTCGTAGAAAATACAACGGGAGCGTCATAGTACCCATACATAAGAGAGGGAATAAAGAACTTTTTCTAAACTATGAGTCATATAACTTATTAGCACAGCATATAAAGACTCAGTTCTTAAGACGGAAAATATGATAGGCAGCTACCAATGCGGTTTTTGTGCTAAAATGGAAGGTCAACGATGAATAAAATATTTAAGATTCGACAAATATTAGAAAAAAAATGGGAATTTAACTAGAATGTTTCGGGCTGGATGAAAGAAACATGAGAAACATAATGATGAGAGGAGAGAAAGAATGGAGAGAGTTACACTGTCTGATCTCTGGGGTGATAAAGAATAAGGAGCAGGACAGAAATCTTGTTTATTTTTTCTCGAGAGCCAAGAACCGGTAAGTACCAAAATTAGTTTATGGTCTCACGGAAATATTTTCGTTCTTTTAATTTCTTTTGGTAATAGACAATTCTTAAGCAATTTTTTTCTGATATACGGTGATAGGTATGGTTTTTCCTTAATATAATATAGTTCTTCTTCTTTTAAAGTAACGGTAAATATAAGGATTTTAGTTAATTGAGTGGCAATACTACTACTCTAGAACTGTAGTTAAAGTTCTAGCCGGAACACGGCTACCGGCACTACCCTGGGGTCTTCTGGCCTAGTATCCTACTCGACCGAAAGATGCCAGGGTGTCTTGCTCCGTGATGTCTAAAAAAAGATTTCCCCACCGTTGCCTGCTAGAATTCAATGGATACCTTCTTAGGCTCTTACTGGAATCTGGCAATACCACAATTAAAAAAAACTAGAATGTCCACCAAATCTTCGTAGATTTCCATAAAACATATGATTTTATAAAAAGAAGCCAGATATAACTAACAATGCTAGAAATGGGAATACCAACAAAATTAGTGGAGCTTACACAAATGTGCGTCATAAACTTATATGTACATCTAAAAATAGGAAACACAAAATCAACGTCATTTAGTATAACATCAGGACACCAACAAGGAGATTCCTTGTCACCATTGCTATTCAATTCTGCCTTGGAATAGACAATAAGTAAAATTTTGTAGGAGCTGAAAGAGGGTTTGGCCAATCAAGGTTCAAACTGGTGTTGGCCTTTATTGATAACATAGATACAGTGGCTCATTCTACATAATGACGTGTGGGAGGTCTTTTCACAGGAGGAAGCAGGTAATCTGGGTCTACGAATAAATGAAGAAAAGACGAAATACATGGTAGTTACAAAAAATTGAAGGTCAAATAGAATTAGACAAAACATAACTCTTAATGATCAAAACTTTGAAGTATTAAACCGTTTAAGTATCTGAGGGCGGTAATCACACATGACAACCAAGTAGAAAAAGAAATCTCAGCGGGAATAATTGATGGGAATAGAGCAGTTTACTCTCTTTCAACATTATTGAGATCTACGATGTTAAAAAGACAATCTAAAATAACATTATACAAGTAATTAATTCGACCAGTTGTTACTTATGGCAGTGAAATCAGGATACTCAACAAATGGGAAATAGATAAGCTGCTGGTATTTGAAAGAAAGATTCTCAGAATGATATTTGGTATTTGGTCCAAGCAGATTTGTCTAAGATTAGGGTACAACGATGAGAACTGAAAGCACAAGATCGTATAGAAGTTGGAGGGCAATAGTGGATGCGGCCAAAATTCACCGCACCAAAAGTTGTGAGGCCAGACAAGAAGATGTTTAAAGGTCTAAATAGACAAACATGTTAATCTTAACTGAAATATTGACAATGAAAAATTTTATGTCGACCGTAAATTTTAATCCCTCTTAGGTGTTTCTTAAAGATAGTATTTTATACATAACAGATTATGCAGCTATTCACATTATTGGTTTATTAAATTACTAATATTTGAGAGAATAAAATTTCAAATAATTCTTGAAATTCTTCGTCATTAGTTTATGACATCATCTTGGGGATTATCTACCAGCTGACATAAAAACTACTAAATAATTTTCAAACGGAGTATAGTTTCAGTTTATTCCTAAGTTAAATTGTTTATAATTCTGATTTAAAAACGAAATAGAAGCTTTAATTAGTTGTTCTTATTGTTTTTTAACAGAAATCCTCTTCTGGGGTACTGAACTGTTTAATAGTATTTCTCAAAAAGTCATTTTCTTTTTTCACACAGAGTTAAACAATAAGCAGAAAACAAAAAATCAATTTAACACATTGTATCTATGTTTTCGCGCAATAACAATATTTTGGACCAAATACTTGGCTATCGTCTATATACCTCAATAGTTATGACGAGCCCTGTATTTGAGTAATACAAGTAGTGGCTGCTTACTACAGGTAGATTCTGAAAAACATAACATATAACGCAATAAATGTAGATGTCTTATTTGAAAGCTAATAGTTTTAAAAATAATTCCGGTATTGATTCAACACACATTCTGTATATGGAATTTATAATATGGAAACCAGATTGTATCACCATCTTCCAAGTGCAACCGCATAGAATGTTTGCAATGGACCTGAACTTGTGGGATCTAATGAATTACATGCTATAAATTTATCAGTCTCGTTTATAAAACAAAATAGGTTTAATACAAAAAAAAACATTTAAAATGAAATGTTATTAAGAAATAAATATTTCACAATTTGTTCTATATCAATACGCATTATTTCAAATAAGTAATTCTTCTTTTTCAAATGCCCTATTTGCTGCGAACGTTGGGTATTAAAATAGCAATTCTGATCTTGCTTACGGCACTTCTATATAGTTCGACCGATGTAAGCCCGAACCACTTCCGCAAATTTAAGAGCCAGTGACTTCTCCAGCCTGGCCCTCGAGTACTGTCTATTTTTCCCTGGATAATCAAATGAAGTAGACGGAATTTATCGTGTGTCAATATGTGGCACACATAGTCAAGTTTTCTATGTTTAATTGGGCTCATGATTTCTTTCTCTTTTCCATTTCTGTGGATTACCTATAATGTTGGTGACATGTTCGGTCCAGGATATACGAAGAATGCGTCGGTATCCACATTTCGAATGTGTCTAGTATTTTCATGGGCGTTTCTGTCAGCGTCTAGGCCTCTGCACAATATAGTAATAGGCCCATGAGACATTGTTAAGGGGTCATTTGACCCGGCACAAATGTGTAATAACACACAATATGTAATAACAAGTTTAGAAAGTATGCTGTCAATTTTTATCGGTACAGGTGACTACAGAGGTAAGGTAAACTTACCACTCAAGGGGGGGGGGGCAAAGTGGGATATTATGATCTCAAATGTCTGTATGGCAATGATATATTTCGTTAATATTGACATCAATTATCAACAAAAACAAAACGCTGTACAAAAAAATGGTTCTAAATAGCTTTAAAAGTATTATAGTCCTGGTTGTGAGGCCGCTCCCGTAGGAAAAATGTTTCTAATTCGGTTTCTTTACGGATTCCTGTTCAAAAATGTCTTCTTTCACCAAATCAGAAGGGTGCCGTGCAAAATTTTTGGACAGACATTGTTCAAGCAATTTTTTTTAAACAAATTCCAAATATCGGTTTTTGCACCGAAAAGCATTTTTTTAGGTTTCTTGGGCAATTTAAAAAAAGTCTCTTGTCATTTTTCTTAAGCTGATAGTTTTCAAGTTATTACAAATTAAAATCTCAAAAAAGCGAAAAAACGTACTTTGGAGGCTGGAAAACTCATGACAATTATTATTTTTCAGTTAGCCGAGTGCCTAAATTGGAGAGTAGGTTTGAAAAGGTATATTAAGTTTGTTTTGTTCTTTTCATTAACAAGAAATTTATCTTAAGATAATTAGTAATAAGTTTAGTAGTGAAGGAAAGGGTCGATAATAAATTAATAATAACATAGTAATAATGTTAAAAAAATGATAAATTGATTTAAAATAATATAAATAAAAAATATATAATAGAAAACTAAGTCTAATGGTTCGTTTTTATCGTATTCTTACAAGTAACCAAGAAATTGTTCAACTTTAAACCCTCTTTAATATTGCTCTGATGCCATTTCATTTTATCGTAAAATGATTTAAAAAAATAAGACCCAAAAGAAAATTTTTTCAAAAATTTTTAGTTATTTTCGTTAATAACTATTTTATTTTTCATTTTATATTAAAACTTAATACGAATAAAGTTATAGACAATTTAATTTGCTACAAATAAGGTAAAATAAAATTTTCTGTTGGATTGCTAGTTTACGAGATATAGCGCGAAAATCCTTTGCATCCCTGTTTCTAAGATGGCGGCCACGGGACAGCGGTGGCGATCCTCAAAGATGAACTTGATCTTATACTTACCCTCCCAACACTTCAAAAGAATAAAATAGCGTTCTGTAAGCAATGCACGCTGAACAAAATGTAACATTTCAATAGACTATATCAGCTTTGCAAAATCCATCAGTTGAAAATGTACGGCTGTGTTTTTTTTTCATTTGTCTACTTTTAAATAACTAATAACAGCCACCATATTTAAAATATAAGATAACATACATCACAGGGCACTTTAAAAAATCAATTTTCAAATTTTTGATTTGTGTTTTTCTTTAAAATTTTTAATTTTTACCATTTATTATAACCGGATATGAAATAGTTTGATATTTTTTAATTATATTTTGTCAAAAAAGTGACTACCGTACAAGAAATAATAATCTAACCGAAAAAACAACAATTCTATTCCCAAATACAGATAACTGTTTATAAACATTTTTGAAAGACCATTAGACGGCATAGTTGTCAAAAATTCTTTTACGCATCAAGTAATAATTTGGAATTGATGACCTCAACGAAGTGGGGTTAAAATCAAGAGTTGCTTAGATTTCTCACTGTTTAAATTGTTGAATTAAATTGACTGGTCGCTGGTTAATCGTGGTGGTAAATAGTTGTTCGATAGGGTGAAGAAATAACTTATAAAATGAAATCTCTTCACACGTTCTTTATTTTGTGCTCTTATGGCAACATATGGAAACATACTACTTTTATAAACTTGTAATGACTTTGCCTAGGGCTGACAGGGTTGCCGGCTAGGCAAATTAAAACTTAGGACTAAGAATTTACATATAGGTACATAGAAGAGAAATATTTTAAAACAATAGAATAAAAATATTTTGAAACAATTTTAAACAAACTCCCCCGTTGAAGGGTACCTTCAAAATAGATTATAAATTTAAATAAAGTCTTATATATTAATACTATCACTAACACTCTCTTGCTGCATTGGTAACGGACACAAATGACGAACAGAGCGAATAACAGTCTTATTGTTTGTTTTTACCTCTGCCACTCTTGAAAGTTTATCTTTACCGGAATGCAAGTTAATAATACGTCCCAAAGGCCATCTACATGGTGGTTGTTGATAACTGCGAATTAACACTAAAGTTCCAATCTTCAAATGGGACGAAGATTCTTTCCATTTGTATTGCTGTTGCAGTTGCAAAACGTATTCTTTCACATAACGATTCCAAAATTGTTGATATATATGACGAATCGTTTTGTAGTTGGAGAGCCTGCCTATCGGGATTGTGCTTAAGTCAGTATCGGGCATGGTTGTAATAGGACGGCCAATCAGGAAATGGGAAGGAGTAAGTGGCGTTAGGTCAGTTGGGTCATTAGAGAGTGCAAACATAGGTCTAGAATTTAAGACTCCCTCGATCTGAATTAGCAGAGAATTAAAATCTTCGTAGATAAGTTTTTTGTCGAGTAACACCCTCTTTAAATGGTGTTTCATGCTTTTAACTGCCGCCTCCAAAAGACCGCCAAAATTAGGCGCATACGGTGGAATGAAATGCCAATTTATATTATGATCAATAGCGTAATTGTGAATATAAGTATTATTTTTTAAAAGAAATTGACCAAATTGTTTAAGTTCATTGCGAGCTCCAACGAAAGTGGATCCATTATATGAATAAATGTCATTGGGGATACCTCGTCGAGCTACGAAACGCTTCAAGCAGGATAGGAAACAGTCTGTTGTAAGATTTGTAATGAGTTCAAGATGAATTGCTTTGGTACAAAAGCATACAAAAACACAAACGTACCCTTTTATTTCTTTGGCTCCCCTACCCGATTTATTGTTTAGTAAAAATGGTCCTGCAAAATCTATGCCACAGTGCTGAAATGGCAGTGATGGGGTTGTGCGAGCTTCGGGCAAACTGGCCATTGGACAACTGGCAAATGTAGGTTTAAATTTAAAACAAGTAAGACAATTTCTTACTGTTTTTCTTGCAAGGTCTCTCCCCCGAATTGGCCAATAATATTGTCGAATTGATGAGAGAAGGAGTTGAGGACCTGCATGTAATAGGACTTTATGTTTATGTTCAAATAGCAACTTAGTGAAAGGATGATTAGATGAAATTAATATAGGGTGTTTAGAGTTAAAGTCTAATCCAGATAATCTAAGTCGACCCCCTACTCGTAATACATGATTTTCATCTAAAAATTGAGTAAAATTTGAAAGTTTATGTTTGATTGGTAATGGTTTATTGGAATTTAAAATAGATATTTCCTCCGCAAATGAATCCAATTGTGCAAGTTTTATTAACCGCAATGATGCTTCTTCTACTTCGGAAAGAGTTAAAGGGCCTATCGTTCTTTCTGACCTTTTTTTACACGCGTTATTACGAAATCGAAGACAATAACTAACGACATATTTTAACGTTGAAATATTAGAAAATCGAGAGAATAGAAAGAGTGGTACCGAATGGGTAACCAATAACATCGAACGTTTAACCTTTTGTTCAGGAAGTTCGATTTCAGACATTGCAGGAGGTGCGGGTTTGTCTATAGGACCACGTAGAAAAATTGGCCCCTTCCACCATAATTCACGATTAGCTAGATCTTCTGGTAGAACTCCTCTGGAAGCCAGGTCTGAAGGATTTTCTTTAGTATTAACATAATACCAATCATCCTTGTTGGTTAACTGTTGAATTTTGGCAACGCGATTGCCTACGAATTGTTGTAACTGATTAGCATCCTTTTTTATCCAACATACTACTATCTGAGAGTCGGACCAATAGTATATCGGTACTGATGGTGACCTGGCATTGACAACTTGGGCTGTTAATTGTGCTCCCAGTAGAGCAGCACATAACTCTAATCTGGGAATGGTGAGTCGCTTTAATGGTGCAACTTTACTTTTGGAGCAAATTAAATGACTTTGATAATTGCCACTTGCATCTATGCTTCGGAAATATATACAGCTTGCATAAGCATCTTGAGATGCATCGCAGAAACAATGAATGTCTAGTATGGAATGATTGGATCCAAGAACATGTCTAGGAATCTCTAATTGATTGAGTTGGGACAATTGATTGTAAAATTGTGTCCATTTAATATAAATGTCATGTGGAACCTTTTCGTCCCAATTTAATTTGAAGGTCCATAATTTCTGAATTATGAGTTTAGAAAGTACAATTACTGGAGAGAGAAGACCAAGAGGATCCCAGATTGGTGAAATGATAGACAATATCTTTCTCTTAGTAATCGAATTATCATGTGGAGTTGAAGATATTTTAAAATTTAGAATGTCTTTGTTACTATTAAATTGTACACCTAAGGTTTTACAGCTTTCGTGTTCACCGAAATTTAAAATTTTATTAGGAATATCGCAACATGGAATGTTCAAGAGAACACTCGGATTATTTGTAACCCATTTTCTAAGTATGAATTGTGCTGATTTTAATATGTCTGAAATATCTTTACATCGGGTTTGTAATTCTGAAAGATCATTGGAACCCGTTACTAGGTCATCAACATAGAAATCATTAAGAATTGTCTGTGAAGCTGTCGGTAATGTATTACAGTTATCAATCGCTAATTGATTTATGCATTTTATTGCTAAGTATGGCGAACTAGTACAACCGTACGTAACGGTGTTTAATTGATAAATTGAAAATTCATCTGCTGGATTGTCCCTCCACAGGATCTGTTGAAGGGGCTTGTGTGCATCATGTATAAGGATCTGCCTATACATTTTACTAACGTCAGCAGACACAACATACTTGTATAGTCGGAATCTAATTAAAATGTCAAATATGTTATTTTGCACCTTTGGTCCAACATATTGTAACTCATTGAGAGACCATCCAGAACTACTTGGACTTGATCCATCAAAGACCACTCTAAGTTGAGTAGTCAGACTACTAGGCTTGTATATGCCATGGTGGGGAAAGAAATAAGTTGGTTCAGTGACCATGTCACTTTCTACCCTGGTCATGTGACCTAAATCGATATATTCATGTATAAAATTTTTGTATAATTGATAAAATTGAGGATGAGTTTTGAATCGGTTTTCGAGTGATATGAATCGGTTTTTTGCCATTTCTTTTGAATCTCCCAATAAATCGGTAGAATATTTAAAGGGCAACTTCACTACAAACTGACCGTTTTCATTTCTTTGAGTGTGTTTGGTAAATAGTTCCTCACACTGGACGTCATCTTTTGATAACATCATAGGTTCATTTATCTCATTGAGTTCCCAGAATTTACGTAACTGATTGTCTTCTGCTATAAAGCATTGTGAAAAATTGCATAACGACGTTGATATCGCATTCATTACAGTACCAGATATTACCCACCCAAGTTTGGTATTTTGAAGCACTGGTGCATGTTTTCCTAATTTAATATTACCATCTAATAGCAGTTCCCAGAACAAACTGGCACCTATGATCATGTCAACTTTCTGAGGAGTATTGAAAGTAGGATCAGACAATTCGATATTTTGAGGAATGGAAATTGTAGAGATATCAAATTGTTGTAACGGAATAGTTGAAATGAATGGTGTTACATAACAAGATAATTGAAATTGGAACTTATTTTTGTTTGAGAAAATTTTAATTGAAGTTTTCTTTTTTAAAGTAGAAACCACTTGGTTAATACCAATAATAGCTAATTCGGTATTGGTTAATGGTAACCCTAACCGTTTGACAAACTCTTCGGTAATCAAATGGGATTGAGCTCCTGAATCGAGCAGAGCTCTACATTGATGCAATTGATTGTTTTGGTCTTTAACTTTGAATGTTACTGTCGACAGAATTATATTAGATTGTGTATTTCTTTCTGTAACTAAGCATTGTTGATTTGGGACTGAAATTGCTTGACTATTGTGAGAAATTGCTTGTGAATTGTGTGACACCTGGTCACTATTATTTGGCTGATTCTGAGCACCTACTGATTGAATTGTGTCTCGTGAATTGTATTGATTATTGTTGTTGTATGCATTTGACTGTGTGTTTTGACTTTGATAGGAACGAGAATAATCTTGATGTAATAAAGTGTTGTGTTTACGTTTACACTTACGACATGATCCGCTACTGCACCTTTCCTTGGAGTGACCAAAACGTAAACAATTCGGACAAAGTTTTAAAGATTTAATCTTTTCCCATCTGTCATTAATTGTTAATCTTAAAAATTCGGGGCAAGAATATATTAAATGATCACTCTTGCAAAAATTGCACTGAATTTGATTTATTGCTAAATGAAATTGTGATCGAGATTGTAGAGGTTTCTGAAACCCAGAGTGACTTTTAACGGTCATCATTGAGGAGGAATGAGGCTCTTCTTGAGATTGTAATATGTCTTGTCTCTGTTTAAGGAATTCAAGAAATTCATTTAAATGAGGCAATTCGACAGAAGTGTGGTATTCTTTCCACTTATTTTGAGTTACTTTGTCTAATTTATTGTATACAACATGAATAATTGTCATATCCCATAGAGACTCTTTAGTGAGCTTCATTCCTTCTAAATATGATAAATGCTTTGAAACTTCATCGATTAACCCTCTGAATTGCATGAATGTTCCTTTATGTATCGAATTTAAATTGAAAATAGATTTTAAGTGGGTGTCTACTAGAAACTTTTTTCGATCGAATTTGTTGCAAAGCATATTCCATGCAGCATGGTAGTCTTGGGAATCAGTAAAACCCTCTATTGTTCGTTTGGCATAACCTTCCAACGCAGCTTTTAAAAAATTAAACTTTTGACCTGCACTTAATGATGAATTTGAATCGATAGTGTTTATAAAATTGGTTTTGAATTCGAGCCACTGCTCATATTCACCATTAAATGTAGGAAGCTTGATTTTCGGCAAAAGAAAATTTTGAAGTGGATCGTGATTAACTACATTTTGAGGTGTGACATTTATTACCGGAGAAGAATTGTTTATGTATTCCTCTAAATATGAAATTGCTGTATAAAAATGATTTTCAAATGGATCACGTTCATTAAAATGAATTTCTAATTGATCGTCCGAACATTTCTCCTCGATAGATTGCTGAATAATTTCAAATTGACTTAATAATTCAAGATTATTTTTATATCGCATATTTACATCGCCTAATGTCGGTTTAAGTGAACCATCAATTATTTTATTTACAAAATTTGTTAATGAAGTTAATTTACGTTTAAGAGAACCTCTATTTCTTATTGTGCAATATCTGAGCTCGACATTATTTATTTTTTAATTGAAATGTTCGTATATATCTCTAAATCTGACAAGTTATAATACCATGCAAATTCAAAAAGATCAAAAAAGTCTGAAATACCAGAATCTATAAATAGCACTGCGATAAGGGTTAAGGGTAGGATTTATCTTAAGATGGTATATAAGTGGAACAGACTTACAGCTTTTCAGGGATGCGCGTCTGCAATCGCTCAGCAAATTGGCCACAGGAACACCGCTTCGTGTTTGTCAACGTTCTTTTGACTCGCTGTCCCGTTCTCTGATGGGTTGAAAGGCACAGATGCACTAATAGAAACTTTTGCGTTACTTTTAACAAATTGATTATTTAAAATTGAAATTGTTACGATTTACCACCGAATTCGGCTACGAATGACCAAAAAATTGTATGTTTAAATTGTTGAATTAAATTGACTGGTCGCTGGTTAATCGTGGTGGTAAATAGTTGTTCGATAGGGTGAAGAAATAACTTATAAAATGAAATCTCTTCACACGTTCTTTATTTTGTGCTCTTATGGCAACATATGGAAACATACTACTTTTATAAACTTGTAATGACTTTGCCTAGGGCTGACAGGGTTGCCGGCTAGGCAAATTAAAACTTAGGACTAAGAATTTACATATAGGTACATAGAATAGAAATATTTTAAAACAATAGAATAAAAATATTTTGAAACAATTTTAAACACTCACTCCTGTACCAGCCTAAAAAGTAATCTAAATAACGAACCGAAACTATGTGTATGAATGCCGTATTGTATCAATGCCGAAAATAAGGTCAACATTTTTCGAAAATCATAGATTGTCTCTGCTACTGGTACCATTATTTTTTTACGGTATTAGGTCGCAGGTCATTAGTTTTGTATTACCTACCTAAGTTATAAATGCTGTACAAATATGTTTGACCAAAATGCACACCCCTTGAGTGGTAAGTTTACCTTACCTTACGTTACCTGTACCGATAAAACTCGACGGCATAGTTCCTAAAGTTGTTATTACATATTGTAGTATTGTTTTATATGAGAGTCATACTTGGTCAAATGACCCCTTAAAATGTCCTATGGGCTTGTAGTATATAAGATAGGAAAAATTTAATTTAACTAGATGTAGTTTTAGAGAAAGAGACATTTTCGCTTAATTTTTGTTACCCGTTCCCATTTTCATTTACGGTGGTGCCAAGGTATGCATAAGATTCTACATGGTCAATTATGCTTTGCTTATCAGCATACATTTTGTGTTTTTGAAGTTGAGGCTCAGACCATAGTTCCTCACTGACTGCATTAACCCCTTTCCATTTCTGGTATAATTCATCTATACTACTGGAAATGATCATCGTATTATTATATCATTATGTCAATAAGTCATTATCTTGCATTTATTTTCTTTCACTGGATTCTTAGTCTCACTTCGGTACTTTCTCACCTGAAAATCTTATACATACTGTATAAGCATATCTTCATGTTATCGAAGACCACCCAAGAACTGGCATATTTATATGTTTTTGACATGTATATCTCGAAACAGGACAATTCAATATTTTTAATCTTCCTCCAATTTACTGTCAACGAACATATTACAAAATTTAAAACTAAGACCCGAAAATGGAGAACAATGTCATGATCCCACTATGAAACAGTTTGTTTACGGACCTTTATAATATTGACATTAAATTCTACTTCACTAATATTTCATACAAAAAATTGTTTTTTTTATGAATTTTTACGAATTTACAGAACTTTCCCGAACGACTCATTGCATAAACAATTCAAATCTGCCAGAAAATAGCAGAGTAAAAAGTTATACTAGGCTAAAAAATGAGACATTCACGTCAAATGCTGCTGAACCTATGAATAAAAATATTTAGGGGTTTAAATTTACTGTAACGATAACTTGAATACAATAGGGATGTTCACTAATTTTTAAATATTGTTAAATTCAATAGGTTATAACATATATAAAAACATAGCAAACATAAAATTGTTTAAAAATATATATTTCTTAAGATAAATCAATTCTTAATTTCAATTCTGATGGAGGCTAGAAAAACGGCTCCTCGCAGCGAGGCTACGGTATGTGACGTCAGCAGTCGTATCGACAAATTGTTTTGTATACGTATTTACGAAGTGTGACCAGTTCTTTAAATATTTAATCACTGATAATGAAACCAATTAAGTGGTGTTTTGTTCCTGGGTGTCTAAATACATCTAAAAACAATTCTGAGAAGATTTTTATTACAGTTCCAAACATTTTAACACCATATTCACATAAAATTGTTAAACCACAGGTTTTTATATCTGTACCTCGGAGGACAACACTATGTCCATTTTTTCAATTTTGACAATTTTACAGACTAATAATTAACTTTTATAACTTTATTTAAAGGAATAGAGCACTAGGTCCTAAACCATTTGCTGATAAAGAAAGTGACCTTTAAAAGAACACCAAGTCCATTTTTTACTTTGAGGGATAAAACACCATGTGGACTTAATGTTTTGTCCCTCTACGCATGTGAATTACCGCCGCGCATATCTCTATGATGAGAGGTAGACTGTTAGTGATCTAATAATAATACTTTTGCTATTTATGGTGTGTTTACAGTGGTTTGTTACTAATAATAAGAACAATGAACCATAATTCTCTTAGGAGAAAGATTCTTGAAGTACCTACTAAAAAGTTCTGCGAATTCTTCTACTGCATTTACAGGTAAGCTACCTTTTTGCTCATTATTTTTAAATTATTAAAAAACATAACCTCAAAAGGATAATGTAGTGATTTGATACCAACCTTAGACTAGCAATATTATTAAATCTTTTACAACCAATATTATACGCCTTGTTTAATTTCAGAATCAAATAATACACCAAGCAATGATGTTTTAAATGAAGAGCATATTATTAGAGATGCCTTGAGTTGTGATAATGAAGATCAGTCTGATATAGAGAAAAGTTCTGATAAACTATTCGTAGTGGAAATGAAATAAGATCTGCATTACTAAAATGGGCAGATACCGTCATTCCTGACAGTAACATAGAAGAAATCATACTACGGTCTTACAAATGTTACGGCCAGAATAAAAATGTTGGCATTAATACTTGTTTAAAAAAGTAAAAATTATCATCCAGAAGTTTCTACTAAAGAGTAATACCCACATGGAGGCGGACACTGTCCATGCGCTGATAGAGCGAAAGAGAAAAAACTTAACATTTCTATTTACACGCCCTGGGACTGGCAGCCGTTAGTCAGATAAACCTCAATGAAATATACCGTACATACTATGGAATAGAAGAATTTAAAAATTTAAGGTCTTTTTTTAAGGACATTAACAAACAACAAGTTCTTCTGTCAAACTGTGTTTAACTGCAAGTTAAACAAAACAGCATTGGAACTATGTTTTTAAAAAGTAATTTTCATGACGAAAACCAGGAAATTGACCTTGTTAGGTTTCACCTAACATAAGGCGTTAAGGCGACACCTTACATTGCCAAAAGATTTGCAACTGGTATCACAAAGTCCAATACTTATATCACAACAAAAGTATAACGATCTATTGGCATTACTGTCAAATGTTCCTACATTTTGCCATGATTTTTATCAAAACTTAAAGCATACCTACTAGTAATACTAATAGTGACTATCGAGAAGGAGACTTACTTGAGGATGACTGAGTGGTTTGTACCTAAAATGTCATTTTTACATAAATATTTGTATTTGTAAAGGTAAATTGTATGGTTAAATAAATTTTGTCAGTAAAAGTCAAATAGGATTGTAGTTGTTATTGAATACCCAATACTAATTCTTACAGTACAATAACTTTATTAGATGGATACAACACCATGTCCGTTAAAAGAGTTAAAAAACACAGGAACAAATTTGTTTTTAATTCCAACAAATGTATTATGTAAATAACAATAAACAGAATGTTCTAGTAAAATATTGTTTCAATATCTTAATAAAGAGCTGCAGCAATAATACTTTTTGGTGAAAAAAAGTTTAAAACTGCTCTCCTGTAAAGTTTTAAAAATGAACATAGTGTTGATTCCTTCCGAGGTACAGATATTTGCATTTATTTTTTTTGTAACTTGCATAATAACTGCCTTTTCTAGGTTTTCTCTCTCTTTGTAGCAAACACTACTTATTTGGCTTCATTATCACTGCCTAATTACTTAAAGAGCTGGTTACACTTCGTAAATACGTATACACAACAAGTTGTCGATACGACTGTTGACGTCACACACCGTAGCCTCGCTGCGAGGAGCCGTTTTTCTAGCCTCCATCAAAATTAAAATTAAAAATTGATTTATCTTAAAAAATATATATTTTTAAACAATTTCATGTTTACTATATTTTTATGTATTTTATAATCTATTGAAATTATTTGAATTTAACTATATTTAAAAATTTGTGAACATCCCTATTAGCTGAAAATGAAATTGTCTCGGGCGTGCATGACACAACGATGAGCAGAGCATTTTCGGGAGGCTGGAACACACACAAGAACACCAGGAAAAGGACGATATAGAGCTACTTCCCAGGAAAATCATATTTTTTTGAGCTTCAATGATCCGTGAAACAGAACTTATAACAGCCGTAGTGTAAATGATTGGATTAGAAAAGCTTCAAGCTGTTATCATGGCTAGAGGGACAACACTCGATATTAGAAATATAGTCAAGTGCGTGGGACTGATGCATTTTTGTTTTGAGTCGAAGTTGAAATTCTTCAAAAAATGAAAATTCATTCGTAATAAAAAAAAATAAAAGTACTTTAACCCCGTTTTGTTAAATAAAATGTAATTTTTCGATTGTCCGATATAGTTAAAAGTAGATTTTCCCTTTTAATTTATTAAAAGTAGAGTTTTTCGTCCATTTTAAAAGTCATAAACACAACCCTTAAAACCAAATGGTATATTAGTTATTTACAGAAATTTAGTTAATAATTATTAATCAAGAATAAAATTGATCAAATTAAGGATATTGTAATACAGTCTATATAAATATCGTATTGAGATACTATCTGGAATATTATTTTTAACTAGAAGAATAAGCCTTTACTACTGTGAAAACTTACCTCGTCCAGATTTTCAAATCACAACCTTATGTTAGCAATTTTCTGCGGATCTGAAAAAAAATATGATAAATATAATATAAACATAAATAAAAGCATGTGGACAAAAATATACAATTTCTTATAACGTGGAACTTCCCTAGATTTAAATATCTGCAAATAATAATAGTCTCCCATTTTAGGGGATCTGCATATATGCATATCTGCAAATATTAAGTCTTAAAATTTAGCCATCGTTATGAATAAGTCACACTGTTAAGTAAAGCGATTTATGTGTATTAAGAAATCGGATAGGTGTAAACACTCCGCTGAGCTGAATTTGCAGGTGGATTGAGTAACTTACAAACTACCACACTCTCGTAAAAAGAACATTGCAAAAAACAACCGATGTACAGACTGAAAACCGAAGACGAACAATGTAAAAGAAACGGATAATGAATGTAACGGATACATAGAATGTACAGGGGATATTAAAAAAAATAAAAATCAATAGGTACATATGTGCAATATTCTACATGAAACTACATGAAACGTAATGGTCTAAGACATCTCCACAAGCGCAGAACATAAAATCGCATAGTCATGTGTAACACTGTGTGGTATGACACTTTTGTGCTGATACTTTACGGTGCGTCATGTGTATTGACACCGCGACAATAAAGTGTCATGACACAGTAACACCGTCGTAGCACCACGAGTGTTCCCAAGCAATGCAATTCACTGCAATAGTGCGATTTGATACAACAAAAAGAGACAGTGTGTTGCTTTGTGTCCTTTGTTCTCAAAAAGGTTTTATTTGTGAAAAGATCAACTCTCGGCCAGAGTCTCGCACAGCTATTAAGTAAATACAAAACAGATGTTACAGCTTCTTCATCTGTTTTTTACAATAGCTGACCTTATTTCGATGGTTTAGCAAAATATTGTTTTGTAAGAATATATCCAGTCTCTTTATTTAGATTATTTTTTATGGGCCACTCACTTGAATTAGTGAAATAAAATAACAGTTTATACTCAGGATTATTAATGTTTTGACCAAAATCAATTTTAAAAAGAACATTTTTATTGAAGCTTGAGATATTACAAAAGTTTGTAAAAATAAATTTAAATATAAGTAATTACTAAATAATTTTAAAGTATTTAATAATCACAGATCAGACATAGAATATCTTTGTAACTCATTTATTAAATTTAATATATTTGACATTTTCACTACAGATGTATAAGGTGTATCTAATTTCAATAAATTTTTATGCACAAATATCATGCTTCATATATTGTGGAATAGAGTACTTAGGTATTCCATTTAATAAAGGATTAACAATATAAACAGGTTAACACAATAAAAGAAAGATTTAATTTTTGAAATTATGATGGCTTATAGATTAGTATTTATAAATGAAAAGTTTTTAATCAAAAGTACTACACTCAAATATCAACAGCACCCTCATTTGCCAGTATTTCCAAGTTTTCTCTATTAACTACAATGTTATGTAAAACTGAACAACCTGTTAGGTATTATTCTTTGAACAAAAGGTAACTTGCATCTCATTCCACATGTTAAAATGGTAAATCTCTTTAAAATACCAAAAGCTCTGTCATTCACAATTCTTGACGCAATTTGTGATAGATTATACAGCACTTCGAACTGCTGTCTGAAGATTCTACAATGGTAGTTGAGAACTGGATATTCACTATTTCCTAATCATCAATAATTGTCCATAAATTCCCTATTTTATATACTCATAATATGCAAAAGTATTTAACAACTCATAAAATAGCTACTTCTAATAATTGCACTTTCATATTGTACGACAAGTATTATGGGTTATGGTGCCTATTCTTTAAATGAGAAAATAATTAAATTCAATGTTTTACTCTTTTCAATGATCTTATTTTAATTCTTATTATAGAATCCTATAATACTTAAGAAATACAATTTATAGTTTATAGATTATTTTTATATATACAAAATTATTTAATGTCATTCGTCAAAATAAAAGAATAAAATATGTGTTTGCACACACTGAGTTGATACAATAAGCTGCGCCAGTGTTGCTGTGTCAACATCCAAAAATTTAGTGTGTTACCCATGGTATCACTCGCATATAAACCATATGACTCTGAGTTATCAAGGAAAACATGGGCACATCCAAATAGGATCCGTACATGCCATGGCAAATGTGTGGATCTGCTACACAAATAAGGGAAGCTAATATCTCCCATCTGCAAATCAGACGGTACAACATGTATTTAAGGAGTGCTAAATCAGAGCCTATGAAGGCAGTCGCGAGAATTTACTGTTAACTAGGAAACAGGCTATTGAATATCTAAATAAGTTAAATTTTTGTTTGTGAATTTTACTTTTTAGTTTTTTATATACCTATTAGAAGTTTATGAGGTGAATATAAAGCCATACGATAAACAAAATAAATACGTAAAAATTCCAAAAATTCTGCATTCGATCTTGACAAATGCACCAACTTTCTTAAATATATAAACAGCTAAAATAGATAAAAAGAAATAAGTATAGTGAATTACCAACAAGGGAACACCAACCACATTTTTGTGATCCGTGTTACTCTAATCCGTGTAACACAAATTCAATTTCAAGTATAACAGAAATCCATAAGTCAAAATTTATGGTAACACCAACTACCGAAACCGCTAGAAATCATCCTCTAGACACATTCAAAGACAAAATTTCTTACAATAACTGATGCATATTCAAAATATGAGCCGGGACGGGACTGACGCCTTATCCCGCGGGATGTCCCGCAAAAATTGCACTTTTATTATTATCCGAATGATTTGGTAAAGTTATTATCTGCATTAAGTTATGTAACGTAACAATATTTAACGAAATTAAAAGGTTTTCTGTATTAATATTTCATTTTGATAAAACATAAGTTTGATTTATTGCGATACACGCCTGGTATGCAAAAAATTTATTCGGTTTATGTAGGTCCTCCTAATAAACCGCCACCCGACTTTACAGCGCTACCACCCTAAACAAGAAAAAGAGACAATTATATAAAAAATATGAAAAAACAGCCTCAACCTGAAAGCAACAAACAAGGAAGTTGGATCTTCTTCTAGGTCCTTAGTAGCGAGGATGATCTCAAAATTTGTCACTACAAAAAACGGGTGGGCCTTGACGACGAAGTGGATCGATCTAGTAGAAGTACGAGAAGATAGAAACGTGGACATCTTATCTTGGTGGAAAGACAACCACGATAAATTTCCTAGCATGGTTTGTTTGTTTGATGAAATAACAAATTATTTGTCAACTTTATCAACTTCAGATACTACAAAATCCTTCACACGTTTTCAATGCAGATGAGACTGCATTATTTCTGAACCCAAAAGGCGAAAAGGTACTGGCTCGTAAAGTGAAAAAAGTAAAGTTCATGAAAAAAGTGATTGCCAACAGGTTAATGCTGATGAAAAAGAATGCATGACTGTTTTGATAATTGCAAATGCTGATGGCAATTTTACTCCTGCTATGATTGTATATAAATATAAAAAAATCCCCACAGAGGTTGCCTATAAAGTGTTAACAGGTTGGTCGATGGGCAAATCTGATAGTGGCCGGATGAATGGAGAGCTATTCTTCGAATACATAGCAAATATCTTTCATCCTTGGCTACAAACACAAAACATACAGACACCTTGTTGTATTATTTATTGACGGTCATACTAGTCATTTAACACTGTATATATACCAGTGAATTTTGCAGTAAAAATGGAATAATACTCATAGCATGACACCCCAATTCAACTCATATTCTCCAGCCACTTGACGTAGGATTTTTTAAGCCTACTATGGAAACAAGGTGGAAAGCAAGAGTTCACCAGTGGCGTGTAGATAATATTCAATCAACTAATTTAAGAAAAGCTGATTTACTTGAAAATTCTACAGCATCAACAACTGAAGATGCAGTAATAGCTTGTTCCACGCCAATAAAAGCTCCAGTGAACAGTAAGAAAACGAATAAATATTTTGTTGGCCATATAATCAATATTTCTGGTGACGAGGAAGATTCAGATAATGTTGATTATGAGATCTCCTTTCCTCAAACACGAAGAGGATGGAAAATTTAAGTGGCCTACAAATGATATAATATTTAAGCTACCGCAATCTCAGTTAGATAGCAGAGAACGAATATATTTTAACTTTGACTTTATCGAATATAATATGTAGACTTAGTGTGATTTGTGTTATTATTCTTCATATTTTTATATTAGTTTAAGTATTCAATGTTAGGAAATCTAGTAAATCATGATGATTTACTCTTCTTTAAAAATGTATTTGAAATTTAATAACCATTTTTATTTATATGTCTAATACATTTCTTAATAAATAATAATATACTTACTTAACTTTGAAAAATATAATTTCTATTATATGATGTCAACTACTATAACTTCTAATTATCTGTTATCTACAACTTTACATGTCATTTATTAGAACACTTGTCAACTATTGAACCCCATGCATTTATTTTCTAAGAACCTAATAAAAAAAATTCAATTATA
Source organism: Diabrotica undecimpunctata (assembly GCF_040954645.1). NCBI lineage: Eukaryota > Metazoa > Arthropoda > Insecta > Coleoptera > Chrysomelidae > Diabrotica > Diabrotica undecimpunctata. The sequence continues at coordinate 62,532,410 of NC_092807.1, read as the reverse complement.
ACTAATGATATCTGATAGTTCTAGAAAAAAGTATTTTGTCTGAAGAATATCTTGGTAAAAAATTAACAAAGAGATTGGAATTTTGTTTAAATTATATGTATTTCAAGTTGTGTAATTTATTTAAGTGTCAATTACTCCACATTTACCTTGTACTTTTTTGTTCAAGTTTAACTTATGACTACAGTGTCTGTCCAATTAAGGCGGTACCAATAGGACTTTTTTTATTTTTATTTTTATGAAAAAAATTCTTTAAAAACTTCTGTATTTTCTAAAATTTAAAATACAATCATCAAATATTATTTTTTTTTTCAGTCATGTACGCAGTTTATTAGAAAATATAAATTTAATGAAGAGTAAAGTACATAAATTTATTTTTAACATTATCGACAATCGTTATGCAGACAATTTTATTTTAATTACAAACTACGGTTTATATTATCCACAGTTGGCACATAAGTTAAAGGAAAAAGATTATGATAAACAGTCTGAATTGTGTGTTGATAGATGTGTCATTTATTTTATTTGATAAATTCTAATTACCGATTAGAAGTTTGGTGTTAAAAATTCATTGGTTTGTCAGTGCATCCTAGATTAAATATCGATGTATAGACAAATTGTAAATTAATAGGAAATTAAAGAATATATAAAAATAATAAACACATTATCAGTAATATAATTTAACAAGAGCTGTAGAGGTCCACCTGATACAACTCAACAAAACCTGAAAAAGAAAATAATGAATGTAAACTCTGAAATATTACCCCCCATAACCGGAGAAGAAATCGAAAAAGCAATTAGAGATATGAAAAGAAATATGGCTCCGGGAGACGATGAAATTCTAATTGAAATGTTAAAAGAAGGAGGGGAAAAGATAAAAGGCTACCTAAAGATACCTTTCAATAAATGTTTGTTTGATGGACAAATAACGCAAGAGTGGAACAAGGAAAATACAATTCTGATATATAAGAAAGGAAATATGTAGATCAAAATTAGCTAACAATAGACCAATATCTCTCTTGTCACAAATCTATAAAACTTTCACTAAGGTGATCACAACTAGATTAAACAACAAAGTTAATGCATACCAACCAGTTGAACAGGCAGGATTTAGAAAGGGGTACAGCACAACCGACCACCTTCACACCCTTAAAATATTGATAGAAAAGACCAATGAATACAACCTTCCAATATACCTAGCGTTTGTTGACTATGAAAAAGCGTTTGACAGCATAGAACTATGGGCAGTGGAAGAAGCGCTAGTTAATTGCCGAATAGATTCACGGTACAGGATGTTAATCCACAATATATATCAAAATGCCACTATGAGAATTCAGCTAGAGAGAGATTTACAAACTCCATTAATTAGAATTTGTAGAGGTGTCAGACAAGGGGATACAATCTCACCCAAACTATTTACTCTGGCGTTGGAAGACATTTTTAAATCTATAGACTGGGACAATAAAGGGATTTGTATAAACGGGAAATATTTAAATCATCTAAGATTCGCCGATGATGTACTCCTGATAGCAACAACTATGGAACAACTACGAATAATGATTTCAGACCTAGAAAAAACATCTCTTGAGAAAGAACTAAAAATGAATCTAAAGAAAACTAAAATAATGACTAATACAGAAGACAGATCAGTAATTACCATAGGTGGAACAAACATAGAACACGTCCAAGAATATATTTACTTAGGACAAGCTATCAGAGCAGACAAAAGTAACCAGACTAAAGAAATAACCAGAAGAATAAGAATGAGGTGGGCTGCATTCGGAAAACTCTCATATACTATCAAAAACCAAAAAATACCTTTAAAATTAAGAACGAAGGTATTTAATGCATGCGTCCTACCTGTTCTGACATATGGCATATGACATATGTCCACGTCCAGACGTAGACGTGTACCAAGAGCAACTTAGATAGAATAAAGAAAACTCAAAGAGCTATGGAAAGACAAATGTTGGATGAATATCGTTGGGAGATAAAAAGAGGAACGAGTGGATAAGATGCAAAACCGAAACAACAGACGCTGTCGAACATGCATTGAAATTAAAATGGGCTGGGCATAACGCAAGATATCAGGATAAAAGATGGAATAAAGAAATTGGCCGCTGGAGATCATATACTGCAAAAAGGTCGAGAGGTCGACCGCAAATGAGATGGAAAGATGACATTGAGCAAAGCGCAGGTCCAAACAGAAGACAGAGACAAATGGGAGAGGCCTATATTCAACACATGAATAGATTTTGGGCTATAGATAGAGATAGAAAATTTAATAATATTACTCAAAAATTACGCATAGAATTCCAACATTCCATTTGAAATAAAAAAGCTTACCGCCATTTGTAGTCTAACCAAAAGTAATAAATAATAAAAAATATTAAATTAAAAGGTGGAGCCTCTTTTACCTCCTCCTCCTGGTCTAAATTTTCAGAAATATTCGACAATAAAATATTGGAAACTTCTAATTGAATTGTCGAGTGAATGATCCTGTATAATATATCGTCTGAAACAGTATAAACGGGAGAAACTCAAAACAAATAGAAATTTTTAGGAAATGGTGCCACATGTTTAATTGTTTGTGGGACAGCGGGACGTCCCGCGGAGCACTGAACGGGACAGATAGAAAAGTGCGGGGCATTGGGCGGGACAGATGGAAAAATGCGGGACACGGGAGTCCCTCTGTCCCTGAAACCCTAGATCAGACCAATGACTTCATACAAATTCTTCAATTAATCAATGCTGTCCAATGTCAAAGTGTTCCCGTTACTGGCACTATGATTATCCAGAAGATAACAGATGCACAATACATTGCTATCCTCTCAAAGGCTACCACCTTTTAAAAGATTAACTACTAAAGAAAAACTAATATTACCAAAAGTTAAAGCTACTACTCTCCCCAAAAGACATTTAATAGTCAAACCTTTGAAATTTGACAGAATTCCTTTAGACGAACTAAACAAGTGAACACAAGACGAAGAAAGATTCCAGTCTATCCTTCCAAAAAAAACGGGCAAGGCTGCATGGGCTCCTTCAATATATATCCTGGTTGCAATTTATAAATTAAACATAAAAAAGTCAAAGAAAAGACGAGCAGTTTGTTAAGACAGCCGAGTCTGCAAAAATGATCTACTTTTGGAATGGAGAATTCGAATAAGAGTCATCGAATATATTATACAGGTTAGGAGCCGTTCAAGTATTACGTAAGCAGATTTATTTATCCCCCAGCCCCGTGTCAGCAAAAGTAAGCAAAGCTCTTACCCTTCCCCCAATGTTACGTAAACATTGTTATATGCATTTTTCTTTTAATTACTTTAAACATGACGATGATACAGAGACAGTTTTTGGTTATTTCTAATATTTCTGGTAGGTACTCATACCTAAAATGGCTTTATCACTTACCTTGGGAAAAACGTAGTGGATCGGATTTATTCTCAATTAATAATATCAAGTTCTTTGTCGGCCACACTTCGTTAACTAACTTCTGTATATTTTTTACTTTCATATTTGCATGAGCTTTTTTAAAACTTTCGAATTGTTGGTATAACTTGAATTTGTCTAGTTGAAACCATATCTTAATTAAACAATTCAACTTTGGCGAAAGTGGATAAATGGTAGCACAAATATTAACTTGCTTTGCTTGCAATGCAATACGTCAAATCGTCAATCGTATCGAAACGGAACGAACAATAGATTGACGGAAACAATTTATACTAGTGATACTAGTGAGTAGAGTGCGGTAATTCCCCTACTTTGTTCTAAGCGATTATTATGTTATGCAGACGACGCCGCATTAATCGCCGAGACAGAAGACGAGCTCCAAAGATTAACACACATCTTCAATACAACAGCCACGAAATAAAATATATGATAATATCAGCAGAAAAAACCAAATGTATGACAACGTCTAAATACCCACTACAATGTAAAATTGAAATTGATGGGAAAATAATAAAGCAGGAAGCAAGGTTTAGATATCTGGGAATAGATATAATTAGTTACGGAGATGTTGAAGAAAAAGTACGACAACAAAGTTTAAAAGCAAGTAGGACTGCGGGATCTCCTAATGACACAATCTGAAAGAACAAACACCTAAGACAAGACACAAAAATAAGAATCTATAAAGAAGCAATTCGACCTATATTAACAATACATTAGTAGAATGGCAGAGGATAGGGTAGTACGAATAGCACGAGATAAGTCACCAAATGGACGAAGAAGTATTGTCATACCAAGAAAAAGATGGTGCGATAATTTTAAACAATTTTTGAGGCTAATATTGGAGAAGAATCAGGCTTTAAAGCCTACATACAAGAAGGAAAAAGGAAGAAAGGTACTAAGTGAGTACCTAAAAGAATATTATTTGTGCATGAATTCCCAAAAATGCGTTTCGTTTTTTCAAGCATAGACAATGTTGGGTTGCAATATGTGTAAAAAAGTAAATAACTACTCCTGATGTAATCACCATCTCGACCACCCGCCCCCATGTCATCAAAAATAAAGACTCCCGCCCCCATTTAGTGCTTACATAATAATTAAACAGCTCCTTAGTAGTAGGAAAACAAAAAAATACTATTAGCATTGATAGCACAATGTTCATGAGACAGACAGCTCATTTACATTTTATGTTGTTTTATTGTATTCGCAGTTTGTTAAGATGGTCATATTGTTTTTATAAATCATTGTAAAAAACTGACTCAAGAAGGTATCAAAATTTATAATTTTTCTGCTTTGAACAGTCCTGTATAAAGGCCGTTGTAATCTTCTGCCATAAAAACTGTGGTATAATGCATTTCCAAACCGAATATGATTTATTTCTCTGTATAAATTCTGTGCCCAATAACATCGTATAACGGGATTAAGCAAAGCCAATCTTTTTGAAAGTTAATAACTTACGTCAACAGTCCGGTTGCTTCGTCGAAATCTTGAGAATCTCCTGATATTGTTCTCGTCTTGTTAAATACCCGATAGAGAGGTATAAATACATCTTACGGTTCGTGCATCGTGCATCTCGACCAACCGGCTAGAAACCATGCAATGCGGTGGTAGGTACAATGAAGATTTTTTATGTAATGGGGAGAGAAATCTTTTACTTTCTACAGTGTATATTCTGTTAAATAAAAGGATTGAAACAAATAATCTTTATACATTTTGTTATAAATCATAGATCCAAAACGCAGTCGTGTCCCAAAATATATAACTAGATGTTTCAAAATTGTCTCTAACTTACAAAATTATAGGTACTTATAGTCTTTCACAGAACTGTAGATGCTATGGGGCAAATTCGATACATCTTTTTGCGAAACATTTCTGATTTCTACCACCATTTTTTCTCCTTGACTGAATATAAATGGTTTTAGCCATCTTTTATATCTTTATCTCCCTATATAAATAAACTTTTATGAAAATAATACCAGAGGATCTTAACAATAAGTTTTGAAAAGTAAGTGGTATTACACCTGTTGATTATAAAAAGTTATTCAGTTCGAACTTCGTAAATGGGTTAGCAATGATTCAAACATAGTACAGAGATTTAATGTAAACAAACAATTTAGTTCAAGTATAATAACCCTCGGAAACGATCAACAAAACAAAACCTTCGGAGTACTTCGGAAGACAGTTATCGATTTTCTTTACTACTACTAAGATCAAATATGGATCAAATCAATAATAACACCTGAATTAATAATTCCAGAAATATGTAACAACAAGTTGGTGGTTAGAACTCAGGTACAGAACTCTTCACACTTAGCATGCGCAAAATCAAGAGCAAATTTCTAAACGTGCATTTAAATCAAAGCCAACATAAACGAACGAACGAATTCGTAGGTGTTTGTTTGGTCATTTATTCTCAAAGTAGGAGCACAGCATAAGGAACAATTTGGAACATTTTTGCTGTGGTATGATTATGATTGATGATGCGTCAGCAATGTCTGATATAGATGAAGATGTAATTATTAGCACTGCTAGTTTAACAGTAATTGCAGGACTTCCCGAAAAAAAGAAGAAGAGAATGTGGTGTTTAATTTTCTTAAAAAAGAGAAAAAAGAGGGGATGATGCCTTGTTAAGTGATTTAACGACTACCAATTTGTTCCAAGAAATTTTGTTCCAAGCATCAGTTTTTTTGTTTATTGTTTTATATAATTTCGACTTCGAATTCTATAGACATTCTTGTTTCTAGATAACTCTATTAATTAAAGCGTCTTTTCATTCGTCCATTTCATATTGCTACAAAATTATTTACGCATACGAGTTCTCAGTACTACACAACCAATAGCCCTCTCAAACTAATTTGTAAATAAATTAGTATTATCATTCGCTACAGTACATTCAACCAACTTACACCTCTAAACGATTAATCCAATTCGCTGAAAACCTTTCGTTGTAGTAAAAGGCACGGTAAACTGCACTGGAGTTCTCTATAATCTTTTTAATTACTTACTTTGTTTAGAATATTTTTGCCTGTATTATCAGTTAGAGTAAACTTGTGTAAAATGAGGAACAAAAATTCAAATGGAATTTTAAATATTATTGTTTATTTGGCTAATAATGAATGTATAAATATAATGGTTAACCTGCTGTACAATTATTTTGTAAATAACATTATCATAGTGTACTTACTGATTATTTAAATTTATAAATCACCATCATCGTTACTAAATGCACTACCGCTATCATTATGTAAATCTATAATCACTGGATTAATTTCACTAATTTTATTTTCTCGGATCCGCCACTCTTCTATTAATTTTTCACATTTATTTACAGTTTTGGCCCATATTTCTTAAGTTGCAGTTTTAAGAACTTCTTGACACATTTCCCTAACTGCATCGTCACTGTATCCACTGCATCCAACGTGATTATGATAATACGTTTTACATATACCCCAGATGTGTTCGATGGGATTAAACTGAAGTGATGCGGCGGTAACCGTAGTACATACTTGATGTCCATATCTTGATACAATTTGGTCAACTATATAAACTGTTGGTTTTTCATTGCGTTTCGAACTTTCCAGTAACTCTGATTTGAAGGCGTATTCCGGAAAGTTATTATTTTTAACTAATCAATTTTTTATGCTCGGTACGTTCCACGACTGTTTTGGTTGATTCTCCAAAATCTCCGAATGGTAAGGTGCATTATCTAAAACTATAACTGATAGTTCGCTCAGATTAGGTAACAATTTCTCCTCAAGCAATTTAACAAACATATCTGCATTCATGTTTTCATTGTAATCAGCAGATTTTGATTTTGAAGAAAAAATCAAATCTACGTTTTCTATAAAGCCTTCTTTCCCTGCTGCATGAAAAATGTGTTTGTTGCTTTCACTATCTGTGTGTTTTATTGATTTTATGTTGTCGTCTGGCCAAATTCTTTTAATTCCACCCTTTGCAAATATCCATGTCTCATCTAAGTATAGGAATGTTACATTTTCAGATTAAAGTCTAGTATATTCTCTCAAAAATTTAATTCTTTTGTGAACCACACTACTCCTTTCGCATAAAAGTAACCTATTATTTTCTTTTTTGAATTTAAATCCTAAATCTCTCAACACTTTCCAAAGGCTAGTCCTCTTAATTTCAGAAACTTGTCTTTCTCTTAGTTTGGCCAGTAAAGTATATAAACTGACATGTTGATTGTTTTCACGTATTCGATACAAAATATTGAGAATTTCAAATTTTTAATTGACATATGGTCAATCTAACCAGCACTATTTAAATTAACAAAATGTTCAAGTTTACTCCGAAGTATTTAAAAAAAAATTAAAAGTGATATTTTAGTACTTTGTATATCTACTTTGAATATAAATTATCCTTAGCACGGTAGTATTTGTTTCAGAAAAAAATTATTAAACAAGTAGGTGAAAGAAATTTAAGTTATACAACAACATTATGCAAAAATACTATTTATTACAAAAATGTAACAAAATATGCAAAACTATGAACAACGGGTTAATGACACATATATTTATTTTATACCTAAAATTTAGCAAGTTAAACATTATGGAGAACACCAGTGCAGTTTGCCGTGCCTTTTACGGCAACGAAAGGTTTTCTGCGAATTCCGTTAATTGTTTAGAGGTGTAAGTTGGTTGAATGTACTGTACGTTATATCCACTATTCCCACCGAACACCGATTTCTTTTGATGATTCGCTGATTTACCGACATCGGTTGGAACATGTCCGAACACGAATAGCTTCGTTCGGTCGTGTTTTTTTTTAACGAACGAATTCTTTCGTTCGTTTGTGTTCGGTTTGATTTAAATGCACCTTAATATAACAAGTGACGCTACCAAGAAATGAATTGTGTGGAACGGTGCTGCTTGCGCAATTGTCAAAGAAGATAATAGATTAATTGCAACTAAAATTTAATCAACAGTACTTCTGGTCTGATTCAACAATTACTTGATAACTAATTACTACATAATAGTTTTGTTCGCGGAGACAGTCTCTGACTGGTTTCCGACTGATTCGCATGCGCAGTTCTATTTTCAAGCGTTCGCGGTGTTAAAAATCCGAGTCCCTGACAGAGAGTACGATGTTCGCGGGGTGTTTCTAACTGGTTCATAATCGGTTCATGATCAGTCCATTTGGTTCATGAATTAGAGTGTGGATTTTTAGTTGGCGCAAGCGCAAACGCTATAGAAACTGAAATTGTCAGATTTTTGGTTTGTTTTTCTTTCGGTCAATCCTCAATACCAATAAATTTTTTTTTGTTGAAACGTGGGAATAGAGTCTTTACGTTCTACTTCTTTAAATAAATATAACGAAAACTTTCATATTTTAGCGATAAAATAAATAAGATTAAAAAGTAAGTATTTAACATTTGATTACTAATATAAAAAATATACATACAATATATAAATAATAATAAATATGGAACTAAAAACAGTACACATATTTATCGGCTTTAAAATAAAATTGTGTTGAAACTTCTGTATTCTCCTTGTTACTCCTGTAAATATAAACAACAACAAAACAACGTATTAATTTTTGGGGTTACAAACAGTCAGAAGCGTCCGGAAATCGTTCGCGGAGAATTGACAGTTTAAAACTAGTATCTAATCGCGCCAGCGCACAACATTAAACCCGGATCGGTCCGAAATTTATCCAAAACTAGTTAGGGACTATCTCCGCGAACAAAACTAATATATAGCTGTGGTGGCACCGTTCAGAGTGACTAGAACGGGACTCACTCAATAGTCAGCAAAATACATTGTATAAAATCAAAATTTACCTAAACAAAGAACGGTTGCAAGTGAGTGAGTTGTACAACAATCAGTCAAATTATAACTTATTTACACATTTTGCATACACTTACAAAGACCAGATATTCTTCGTTTCATAAGAAATTACAAAATATCAAAAAAAAACCAACAGCACAAATGGGAAACTTAATCCCTCCAGAATGATATAAACACGCATGCTATCAAAATAATAAAAAGATCTGAATTTCCAAGTGAATATGCCAATTTCCGGGAAAATAAATCAATACTTAATAAATTTACGTTATTATCACTGAAACCCTTTCTGTATAATGAAGGCATAATAAGGTCGAATAATGAATTCGAACTTTAATTTAGACAAAAAATCCAGTATTCTTACAATTCATATTTAGAGTTGAATGCCTTTGAAGGCAACTAAGAAAGATTGACAATATCATTTTAAAGTAATCTACTTTAAAATGTATAATATAGGTATGGTTCTTCTCAGAGCCTTCTTTCAGTACGTCATTAATTATGACGCCATATAATGTATTGGATGTTTCGAGAATTATTTCATGTAATTGTTTATTAATTTTATTGTTTATTTATAATCGTATATAATACAGGCCAGTAGCGCACCTAGAATTTGTCTCTGGGGGGAGGGGTTTTGGTTGGTCACCAAAATTTTTTTTATGAGGTTACCTCCATTTTGAGTCCTTAAAATGTGTAAGTAACAGTGTCGGAATAGGGTCCTGGGGGGGTTAACCCCCAAAATCCCCCCCTCGGTGCGCCACTGATACAGGCACAGTTAGTTCGTTTTCTAGTTATACAATTAAATAATTTGCCGTAATTTTTTGTAAAACACAAAAAAAGACTGTTTTCAAAAATGTTTATTAGGTAACTAATATAATTATTTCAGGAATATCAAGTAATGATATAATTGAAACAAAAAAAACGGGATGTGGCACTCTGGGAGTGACCGAGGAGAGGAAGAATAGCTTTCTTATCGTCTAAGCAAGGAGCGTTTTAATTTACTTTAATTGATTTTCCATTTCTATTCGATTTGATAATCGACTTCTTTCAATAATCGATTCGATAATCAATTCGATATTTTTTAATCTGAATTGTCAATAGGAATAAGTCAGATAAAATTAAATTATTTTAATTTTACAAAATGTCTTTAATTTATTAAAGTTTTTTAATTTGGGAAAAATTTCCGATATGGAAATCACAACGTCAAAATAAACTTAATATAAAGTAAAATAATTGTGGCTTATTCCCAATACAAATAGTAAATTGAATTTTAATTAAAATAATTAGGGTGTTTTCCAAATACCTAATATAAAATATTTATTGTGAAACATGCAAAAAAATAGTTTCAGCACCATATTAGTGAAACGATTGTATATGCAACTATGTGGTATGGAATTGCAAAATTGAATAAATATTAATGAAAAATGGTATTTCCATGACGATCTAGTTAAGTACTGATATACGCAGTTTGTTTGAAATAGCATAAAGAATCTTTTTTTTTTTTGATGAATAATTATTGGCTTTTTACTGGTAACGAGGTATCATTTTTGGTAATTACTGTTTTTATGGAAATAAGTCACAATGGAAGTTTAAAATAAGTTTATTGACGTTTCAATTTCCACTTCGGAAATAGTTCTCAAAATACAAACAATACATTAAAAAAAATTGTTTTTTGTTACTTGGTGAAAAATTCTTCTAATAATTTAATTTTATCTGACTCATTTATATTGACAATTCAGACATCCTAAGGTGTCAAAAAAGTGGGATTCAAAAATGAGTTCATTGAAATGTGGGTAATATTATTGCTCAGAATATCATAAGCGCAGCGTATTTCTAATGAAACCGTTTTAAGATCAATGGATACAAATAGAAAAATGTTCAAAATTGTTAAAAGTCGAGTTATTATTAATAATGGAGAGTACTGGGTAAGATCGAAGAAAAAAGGGTTCCAGGCAGGAGATATTATTCCTGCCTCAAAAATGTGAAAGTGGACCGATTTAAATTAACAATAACTTTTAAGGATCGCTCATAACCACGAAAGATTTGCCGAAATTGTAGCCATCGTTCTATGAAGAAGACGGCGTCACAAGAAGACGCCCTTTGCGCCTGTAAATTTTCTTATTATTTGTGCCTATCTTATTATTTGTTTGACGTTTGGACCTCCGCATTAGACGACGTTTAAAATTTTAAAAGTATTTTGAAAACGGCTTACTTTAGAAGTTGGCATGTCAAAAAATATTTTACTCGAAAGATTATAATAGATATATATTCTTGTGGAATAAATTCTTTAACCACCTAGAAGTTATGATCGTTTATAGCAATATTTTGTCTGTCTTCATTTTCTTTTAGACCGATATTTAATACAGCTTCTTCAAAGCTCAAGAAAATATCCTTAACTTCTAATGTTGATTGTGCTACTGCATCTACGTCATCGGCAAAGGCGAGAATGATCTTTGGTTCTTCAGCAGCTCTAGTTTCTTCTATTTCCTTATATTCGTTCAGCATATTATTTTAGTCACATGTTTAATATGATCGCTAGAACTTTGTACGCAGATACTATTTAAAAGAGTTATTGCTCTGTAATTTGTGCACTCATCTCGATCGTCTTTATTATAAATAGACACTGGTTGTAAACTGATTTTGTTTACAACCCTGTAATTTTCAAAACAGTATATTTCCCTTTGTTCATAACTGTACTCCACCCTGTGTGTCATTCCATCAATAAACTGTAACGGTACTTACTAAACCCCGTTAAAAATGACCTGTTCCCGACATCGGCGACCGACGGTCCGAAGAAAAACCCTCGGCTTGTCTGTTAGAAACTCTCGCGGAAGAAACTTTGTGCTTGAATAACAAAATTTGTGATTTGATTTTGAGAGCGTGTCTCTCTCTCAAGTGTTTAGGAATAAGAAAATTTGTCTCCGCGATTGTGAAACTAATAAATTTGTGTAACCACGTATATTGTCACATATAGTACTCACTAGGTTGTGTTACCTATAATACGTTAAGAAATAAAAGTTAGTTGTAAGTTACTAGTATTCTTTATGTACCATAGAAAAATAATACAGTCCACTTAAAAACCCAAAGAATACCGGCGGTATAAGTTAGTTGAAGATTGAAAGCACGTGGAATCACACATAATTCCACCCCTAACGCGTATTTTCTCCAGACACTATAGTTTCTCTGTTTCATTCGTCTAATAATATATTCTGTGCTCCTATTTGTTTCATTCAGCAAGTTCATTTCTTTTGTGTAATTGTGGATCTCCACATTTTATTAATTCCGCTGCTACTTCATCTTGTCCCGCTGTCTTTCCGTTTCAAGGTCTTTAATTTCTTTTTATACGTCTTCTTCTGTAGGACTTTCAATTTCTTCATTTTGTTGTATTTTTGATCGTTCTTCATCGTCATAGTATGTTTCTTCTCTTGTATATAACATTCATAACATTAAAATAACTTTGGTTCCTCTTTTTTTGTTCTTAAGTCCTGTTTTGATGCTAGGATTGTTTTTTGTTGGTTTTACTTTTTTGTAGGTAGCACTGTTTACTTTATAATTTTTTCTCTCTTTTTTAATATCCCGTAGCTTCTCATTTAACAGTCATTTTTTTTTCTTTTCACTTATTACATTGGCTTTGCTTCTGGTTTTTTCATATTCTCCTCTTTTTGGAATGTCACTCTCGAGCAATGTTTTATTGCTTTCGCTGTTTAGCACTACTTTGCATGCTGTTTCGTTTATTTTGCTTTTTAACTCTTGCCATATTTTGTTTATGTTGTTCAAATTCTTCTCTTATTTTAGGCGCTTCTAATGCTTCTAGGTTCTATTTCTTAGAGTTTGTTTTGGCTTGTTATCTTTTTTCCATCTGAGCTTATTCATTTTTATTGTGACAAAGAAGTGGTATGTGTACTCATAAGATCTTGTGTCTAGCGTTTCTGAAATAATTCTTTTGTTGATTTGGTCGATTGGATTTTCACTGCTCTTAGATGGATATCTCCAGGTTGCGTTATGTGTTTTTAGAAACTCCAATTTTATTGATAGAAATGTCATGTTTACCGTTTCCTCGAGTCGACAGATTATATGCCGTTGTCATTTATTCTTTGGTATATAGGTCCTTTTCCATTTTCGACTACGAGTAGATATTTGAGGTATTCTCATTTCGCCAGTTGGGCGTTGGCATCTCCTACTATTATAAGCATTTCTTTCTTTAGTATTTCGTCAAATACATTACTTTTTTACTAACAAAATAAACATGTAATTTTAATTACAATAGAGGTAGTTTATTGTAGTTGTAGTATTGTAGAATAATAAAAATGATTCAACTGCGTCACTTTAAAAAGAGTTATTGTAGTTAAAGTTTTGATATTGATAACAAATATACATTCTTCTTCACTAAAAATCAGTTTCATGATAGCATGAAATTAACTCGTATATCTAGGTAATATTTTATAGAAGAAGATATGCTACCAACTGCTTTCACCTCGTTTAGGAGCATTCATGTTCGTTGCGTTTACTTCGTTCACCCTGTACATTATAAAAAGTGTAGGTGAATGTAAAATGTTAAGTAACTTATGCATTTGAAATTCCAATAGGTTTCATCCTTATCGTCCTCTAACATTTCAAATGCCGCGAGCTCCAAGCAACAACGATGTTGTGACATATTTATTGCGCCAATATACACTGCAAAAACAGTGATAAACTGATACATAAAATTATTTTATGTGACCTAGATGTTTTTGTTTCAGGAATGACCTGCAGAGAGACATTAAACCTAAACATAGCGATTAACGCAACAAATGGTTTTGTTACTTTTAATAACACTAAACTCATCAATAGAAAATAAAGCAGGTATCACTATAAATCAAGTGAAAGCTCCAAAGAGATCAACAAGAATTTATGAGCTCTTATTAGAAATACGTATAATAGGCGAGCTAAACATTTAATCAATGTGTTATTTTCCAATAAAATAACTAAAGAGGTTTTAATTAAGTAAATTCGAGAATCGAATTTATTTAATTAAAACACAACACTTACCAAGAAGATTTACCGTTTTACACATTGAAATTTTAAGCGACGTCATACAACAGGATGAGTCATCATCTTTCCTTTTATCTGCTGCAATGCAAAATTAAAATTAAAATTCCCTGAAATTATTAGTGTCAAACAAACAATGAAATGAGTTATCCAAAATTCTGCGGCTACACTGACCAAAAGTAATCGAAATCACGTGCTGTTCAGGCAGGGGTTATTCGACTTTCGGAAATAGTGCATTCGGTCAGTAGCGGCGAACAGAATATATTTCTACTTATAATATTAAAAATAATATATTCAGAACTTTAGTTTCTAAAATATGTTTTTCGTTACCATTAAAATAATTCATTCATTTCAACAAATATTTTATAGTATTAATGCCTAATATATTCCTTCTCAATAAACATCATAATAATTTATAGACTTTACGTTATAATGTTTTAAGTTAATGTGTTTTTTTAGGCTTTGAAAATTTTTGTATTGTTTTCATCGTTTACTACAAAGTGTAAAGATTGTATATTTATTTATATACTGTTTATAAAAATGATAAGACGTCACCGCGCTTTGGAATACACGTAAAGGCGTCGGTTCCCCTGAGCTAGTGTGCATCGATACCACAAACCAAACTTTCGCCTAGCTATAGGCTCTTTTTTACCTTCATTACTAGCAGATCTATTCACAGAAGAATTTGAAACAAATAATGATTACAAACAAGATCTAGAGCCCACAATATGATGGATTTATGTAGATGATGTGTTAATCACAAAGGAGGATGCAGGATATGTATCCTCAGACTACAGAAAACAAACACATACCAAGAGATAATTGAATTATGATTTATATCATAATACAAACATTAAAAACGAGATCATCAAATCATTATGACAGAGCCCATAATACTTATGTGTTCCAGAGAGAAGGCTATTCTAATCATCTATATAATAAAATGATTATCCTTGTCACTTATAAATGAGGAATATCATAAAACAGAAATAAAACAACAGAACATTAAAAAAGATTAAAATTACGATTTAGAGTGCCATTTATGTTTTTTATGTGCTTTATTATTGTACTTCGACCGATGTCATGACTAAAGGCTAAAGTTCTATACTAAAATCGCAATCAAGATGCATTATAAATAAAAAAAACCAAGACACTTGAATGTTACGAGAAACATTCCCGAATCATGATTTACAATGTATAAACTTTGTAAATCATGATTTGGGATTTTACAATGCATATCCGTTGTAAATCATTATTTGAGAGTGCTCCTTATAACATTTAACGTGTCTTGGTTTGTTTGTTTCTAGTGCATCTTGATTGTGATTTTAGTATAGAACTTACATATGGATTGTCTTGCGTATTTATTAGCATGTCTAGTTGTAAATTTGCTGACACTCTTTTTCGCATAAAAAAAGCGATTTGTAATATTTTCAAATTGATTAAATATTGAATATATAGCATGCCTCGTTAAATATTCGAATCATCAAATCACATCCAATAAAAATTAAAATTTTAAAATTTGTTTTATCACTTTATTTTCTTGTCATTGCTTAATTCACTTGCTATGAATAAACTATATGTCAAACAGTAAGTAAGTATTCGTAACTATCAACTTCGCATGAATATCTAGATAATAACCTAAAAATAAATTAAATTGTGCTAATGATTATATTTTTGAGTTTATAATTCAAAATAGTATATTAAAGTATAAGTGGATATTGAGGTCTTTAAAACACGCGCGATTTTCAAATAGAGCAAGTGTTTTAAAGACCAGTTATCCACGAATACTTTACGCGATTTTTTTTTATTGGTACACTTTGAAATCATGAAATCATCACTACAAACAATTAAAATAAGAGCTAATAATGTAAAATGGTTAAATTTGTGATGTACATGTACATTAGTATACCTTTCGTTATTATGCAAATAAGAAAAACAAAAATTAATTTGCAATCTGTCACATCAGATTAATTGTTATTACGGTTGTATATTGCTTAAAAGAAGAATGAGAGGAATGTTTCAAACATTATTGGGAATGCCATTAATGATAGTATTGTACAACCCCATTGGCTTCCGAGAATGTCGGTAGTAGTAGTAAGTATTAATTTGAACAGCATTTCCTCTGATTTAAAAAACGGAAGTATAAATATTTCAAACATACCAACTGTACTTTTCACATTCATTTAAAAGATTAAGATTTCCAAATATTTGAATAAAGCTTTTGAAATATTAATTTGTTTTAATATTTTATTTGTTTGACGTTACAAGTTATATACTCCTGTCAGGTGAGATAAATATTTAAAACTGTTGATGTTGCCATGGTAACTTTAAAACAGGCGCATTTTTGAGTTGAGTTGAATTTAAACACGCTACGGCGTACTTTAAATAAGCAAAATGGGATACAAATAAAAAAGCCATTATTTATTATAAACTAGTATTTATTTACTATTTATTAAACTTAATTTAATATTTGGTTCTAATATGGACGAAGAAACTTGGTGGTGGCACAATGAAGTTCAACAGAAGGTTAGGGAGAAGGGAGAGATATGACAGGTCTAAAAGAGACGATAACATGGATATGTTAGCAAAGAAAGAAACAAAGGGCGCTGTAGCTTCTGCCGAGGAAATATCGTCTGCACAGATTTATGAAGAGTTGAAAACACCCGAAGGGATTAAAAGGTTATACAGCATCACTAAAAGCAAGGGACAAGTCATCAAAGGACTTGACACGTGCGGTAAATTATGAGAGCTGATGGAAGAAAGTTTAAAAATGAAGAAAATGAAGAACACCAGATAGCCCAGAGAAACAAGGTATCTCCGTGATTTTGACCCGGCCAGGTATCTTTATAATTTTTTGAGTTTTATGGACATCGATAATCCAAAACTCTATGTCTCCTGCAGTGGGTTCGGTGGACTTTTTACATTATTAATAATTTAAGGCCAAAAATGAATCAATTTAAGAATTGGAACCAATTTTCGTCTACCAGTAAAAAGTATAGCGTTTGGAACAAAGTTGGAAGTAATTATTTGATAAAACACGTTTAAAGCGTCGATTTTTGAATATTAATTTACTAATTTGTTGCTTATAAAACTAAGAAGAACCTTAGAATTATTAATTTTCAATATTAATAACTACTATTGTAAAAATAAACCTACAGTCGTCATATTATGTGAAAAGATCTTATAGTGTTAAAATGTGGTTAAAAAAGTGACTCATCTAGTACTTTAAAAGTTAGTTCATTTGTTTATCGCAAACACTTTTTTGCAATAGCATGACTCAGAAAAAAATGAACCTACAATGATTCTACGGATAACATAAGCAAAAGTTATTCTATAAATTTTTACCATTAGAAAAAACCATTTCCAACATTACTTACTTACTTACTCCGTGGTGTTACAACCCTTCTTGGGTTTTAGCCGACTCGACAACATGCCTCCACTGTTTTCTGTCTTGAGCAACCACCATCCAATTCTCCACGCCCATAGTGCTTAGGTCTCCTGCTATATAATCTCGCCAACCGGAGACGAGGGCGTCCGCGTGGTCTCCTTCCAGTTGGGACTTCCTCCCACACCAGTCTTACTGTTCGTTCGTCAGAATGTCTTCTGAGGTGTCCTGCCCATTGGAGTCTTCTGGACTTTATTTCGTTTATGATGTTGGCGTCTGGGTAAAGTTCTTCGAGCTCTTTGTTAGTTCTTATCCTATATTGTCCTGGTGCTTCATCCAGCACAGGGCCAAAGATCTTCCTTAGGATTTTTCTTTCCCAAACACATAGTCTCTCTTCGTTTGCCTTTGTTATCGTCCACGTTTCGCTTCCATACATCACAACGGGTCGTATGATTGTTTTATAGACCTGTATCTTCGTACGTCTTGTTGTTTCGAATTTATAAGGTTTTGGAGGGCAAAAAGACATCTGTTGCCGGCCTGGATCCTGTTGTTTATTTCTTGTGATCCGTTATTGTCTTCAGTTATTGTTGTTCCAAGATACTTGAATTCTCTAACGCGCTCAAAGTTAAAGTCATCGATGGTGATGTTCTGACCGAATCTCGCGAAAGTCTCCTTTATCCTTAATCGTGTGTTTCCTATTAGATCGATATCGTCTGCAAATGCCAGTAGTAAGTTTGGTCCTTCTCGATAAAATACATTATTCGGTTTTTCGATTCTTGCACTTCTGATTATGTGTTCCAGAGCTACAGAGCTAAGTTGAAGAGTTGTGGTGAAAGTGCATCTCCCTGTTTTAGTCCATTGTTTATTTCAAATGTCTCCGAGTATTGTTGTCCAACTCTCACCTTACATCGTAACCGTTCCATACACATCCGTATTAACCTGACTAGTTTTTTTGGAAAGCCAAGTTCCTGCATCGCTGTCCACAGTCTGACCCTGCATACTCTATCAAATGCTTGTTTAAAATCTATGAACATCTGATGAAGCTTACAATCAAACTCCCAGCATTTTTCCATTATCTGTTTTATTGTGAATATCTGGTCAATGGTAGAGCGGCCGGTCTAAATCCGCATTGATAATCTCCAACGATTCCTTCTGTGTATGTTTTGGTTCTTTCTAGCAGGATGTTTGCAAGAATTTTGTAGGTAGTGTTTAGGAGTGTTATTCCCCAGGAGTTAGTACATTGCTTTTTGTTTCCTTTTTTGTGTATTGGTGCAATAACCCCTTCTTTCCATTCATCTGGCATTGTTTCTTCTCGCCAAATGTCTTGAATTAGCTTGTATATAGAAATGTACAACACTTCTCCTCCATGTTTTTTAGCACTCTGCGGGTATACCATCGCTACCTGGTAAGTTTTTTATCGGGTATTGGTCTTCTATTTCAGCTGTATGTACCTATATGTTTGATGTATTTCTTCTAGATTGGTCGTTCAATAGTTGATAGAAGTATTCCTTCCAGGTTTTTAGGATTCCCTTATCATCAGCGATAAGCTGCCCGCTGTCGTTTTGAAGGAAGTTTCCTGTTCTTGCTTGGTACCCGGTCTTGATATCTGAAACTCCTTTGAAGAACTGGCTAGCTTGTTTGTTCTTTCTTTTTTCTTCTATATCTCTGATTATTTGTTCCTGTTACTCCCTCTTCTTCCTTTTCATTAGTTTTCTTGTCTCTGTTTTTCTTTGTCTATACATTTCATTGTTGTTGTGCGAGGGGTTTTGTAGCATGTTCTTTCTAGCCATATTTCTTGCTGTTATGGAGTTCAGGCATTCATCATCGAACCATTTTTTTGTTGTTTTCTTTTTGTATCCTAGTATTTCATCTGATACGCTTGTCAGAGCTAATTTGATATTTTTCCAAGCTGAGTCTATGTTGTTATAGTCTTCTGTCTGTGTTAGAGCGATTTTTATAGCCTTTTGAAATTTCTGTTCTGTCTTCTTATTACGTAGAACTTCGGTATTCCATAATTGTGTTGGTGTATTCTTGTGTGTTTTTTTGGACGCTATTCTTGTCCTTATCTTCGCTTTTACCAGAAAATGATCCGTGTCTCCATCAGCTCCTCTTAGGCTTTTTACGTCTAGACAGTTACTACCCCTCCTGACATCTACTAGAACATGATCGATCTGATTTCTTGTGACGCCGTCGTTGGAGACCCATGTTTGGACCCATTTCCAACATTACAGAACTTAATTCCAAAAACATTGCAATTGTGTGCTTTTAAACATTTAGTATAACTTTTTCGCTATTGTCCGGGAAAAATTA